>NW_024080916.1:1774722-2058904 GCF_003009895.1 Hyaena hyaena | reverse complement strand
TACGTGCAAACATATGATATTTGTCCTTCTCTGCCTGACTTATTTCGCTCAGCATAACCCCCTCAAGGTCCATCCATGTTGCTACACATGGCCAGATTTCATTGTTTCTCATTGCCATGTAGTATTCCATGGTATAGATAAACCACATCTTCTTGATCCATTCATCCATTGATGGACACTTAGGCTCTTTCCATGTTTTACCTATTGTTGAGAGTGCTGCTATGAACATTGGGGCACATGTGCTCCTATGCATCAGCATTTCTGTATCCCAAAATTACTATGATTTAATTAGAAGAATATCTGAGTCTATTCAACTACTCACTTCTGGGCAGTGGATCTGTAAAATGGATTAACTGAGCAAAGACACAGCAGATCCATTCAGAATGAATACTGAACCCTGGCACCCAAATGATTTACAATAATACCAGTGAGCTTCTAAGGCAAAAACTTAGCCATTTAATGAATCCATTCGTTCTGTTTTTGTGATCTACTGATTCCCTTCTTTTCAGTGTAACATTATCCTCCCAATAGTCTTTATAACTAGAACTTTTTAATTAGAATGACCAAAATGTGCTGTGATTATACATAGCTTTAATTAGGTGCTTCATTATATATAGCATTAACTGCACAGTAATTCACCTGATGTCATTATAGGAGAAGGAATCAGCATAGAAACTGACCACTGTTTACTTACCAATGACTAGTTCAGTCAGGCATGGAGGAAAAAAACTAGCCAAATGCCCACAGTTTTGTTCCTTTGTTAAGCATCTCAACTTTTTCATTTATCCAACGAACGCTTGTACAGGTATCATGTGGCTGGGTACTGAGACTAATAACGGTTAAATTAAAAAATTGTCTCTGACCCTCCCCTGCTCATGCTGTCTCTTTCTCTCTCTCTCTCTCTCACTCTCAGAAATAAATAAAACATTAAAAAATTTTTTAATTAAAAAAAATAAACTCTTCACAAACCCGCAGTCCACTGGGGAAGATGGAAAAATAAATGCATGAATTAATACAGTGTCATAGAGATATGCACATGTGCTGTGAGTGGATGTGAGATGAGTGCGTAACTTAAACAGGGAGGATCAAGAAGATATCCAACAGAAAATAATACTTTAACTAAATCTTGATGTGCAGAGGGACAGAAATGTGAGCAATTATGTTTCGTAGTTCAGTACAACCAGAGGAGAGGAGGGGTCATGAGCGATTTCTGATTTCATGGTTGAAAACATTCTAGACATAAGGAAACCATAACTGAGATTCAGGATCATAAAAACCCAAAGCAAGTTTTCACAGTCAAATAATATTGCTAAAAATAAAGGAATACTCTAGGCTTAGTATTTTTTTCCAAAATGATCAGAATCTTGAATTTTTTTTAATGCTTTTAATGACTTAGGTAAATCTAGTACTGCTGACCTTTAGATAAGGCCAGAAGTAAGATTTGAAGTCCTGAGGTGGTTTGTGGAGGAGAATGAAGACTACAGTAAGTCTCATTCCTGAGATAGTTCCAGAAAGAGCCCACACAACAGAATTAATCAGCTCCTGTTTCTTAAAATGGCTAAAAAGGCCTTGCTGCCTACTGAGTCCTGAATGTTACCAGATATGCTGATCTTTAGCAGTCAGTTTCCTCAAACCCAAGCACTAGCCAAGTTAATTCTATTGACTATGTTACACCATCAAAAAGGGTCAGATTTTGATCTCCAAAATGTGGATTTTTCCCCTTACTTGCATATCCCACCCACTCCAGCTTCCTCCAATTCTTAATGAATTACTTAGCAATGACTTTCAAACATAATTGTTGTTAGTGTTTCAGTCCAATATACTAAAATCAATAGACATTAGTCCATGTGCAGAGCATAAATTAGATTTTATTTAACTACATTGATCAAATTTTCTTGTATTTATTGAATTAGATAACCCAGAAAAAAGAATTAAATAGTACTGTCTAATTAACTTTTTTTTTTTTAATATTTTTATTTATTTCTAGGAGAGAGAGAGAGAGAGACAGCGTGAGCAGGGGAGGGTCAAAGAGAGAGGGAGACACAGACTCTGAAATAGGCTCCAGGCTCTGAGCTGGCAGTCAGTACAGAGCCGGACGCAGGGCTCGAACCCACGAACCGTGAGATCATGACCTAAGCGAAAGTCTGACGCTTAACCGACTAAGCCACCCAGGCGCCCCACTGTCTAATTAACTTTTTAAAAATTTTTTTGAAACAATGGATTAAGTTATACATGCCCAGTGTGAAAATACAAAATTTATTCTTGAGTTATCTCACATATTCAACATTAAAATGAAAAATAAAATCTTATTTCCAGAGTTGACCCCAATTTCAAGTTAATTTCTAACAACTTTGACGGTCTTTTAAACATTTTACCTTGGGTTCTTCCTTCTACAAAAATAGTAAAATGACATGTTAGAACTTACTATTTCCCATTAAATTGGAAGGTGTTACTATAAATATGTTTTGGAGTCTTATGTTTGAACAAAGAAGAAATGTTGCTCTCTCCTTGCATTCTTCCACACTGCCCCGCACAGGCCACAAATTGACAATGTTGTGTATTCCATAACTGGATAAAGAAGAAAGAATAAATTTATTTTTATATCGTGGTAATCATTTTAAATCATGGTGCCATGATTTCTTGCTTCTTAGGGTCTGTGAAAACTTCATCATGCCCGAACACGTTCACAACAGTCCTAGGTGCCTCACCAAATCTCCAGAAACCATAGAAGCAAAGCATGGCTAACAGCACTAATAAGGGTTTCTTGAATCTGGACCCTCAGAAGCCCAGAGTGGACTGAAGAGTGAAAAAGTGCAGGCCTAAGGGCCCTCTTGGCTTCAGAAGTGAAAATTCATAGCCAATGTGTCATCCCTCTCGTCCCCCAGCTGTGTTGTCATCTTATTTACCCAGTGGTTTTCCCATCCATGTACAGATACTGCTGTATATTTGTATTGAAAGGTGTGGCTAATTGGGACTTGAATACACCTTTCCTTGTAATCTTTCATCTGTATGATATAACACCTTGTTATATAAAAGGAAAGCATGTAACACACTGGTGGCCCTAACTGGAGATTGGCTGCTATTACAAATGCTTGGGAGAGCAGAAACAAAAATGTTATATAGCTTAAAAACTTGTTTTAATTGGCATGGCACAAAATGTTAATGGGGATGAGGACATTTTCAGCAACAAATGAACTAAACATTGGATCTAAAAGGAAAAGTAGATATCAAACTAACATAGCTAGAGTATCAACAATAAATCCTTGGTAGGGCAGCCAGCCCGGTGAAAACCCCAATGATGACTTTTTAAATGTTTATGTTTTCATAAGTATTACTGGAAAATTTTTGTGTCCATTTGTATCTCAGTACTGGGAACATATAAAGTATTTTGGTATCGATTCAAAGAATGGCAATGAAAGTAGTTAATATGCAAGACATTAATTTAGAAGACATTTAAAAGATTAATTGTGTGTTGGTTGTACAAAGGATTTTCAAAGCATACCCTGCTCTTATTTCACTTCTCTTATTCCATGAAGGAGGTAAGCTGGCCCACTTAAATGCCTGCTTTGTGCCCAGGATATAGCTCATCCCAAATAACTTTTGCATTGCCTGGGAACTCACAAAAGAAGGGGACCCTTAAGGATTTCTAGAAGCTCTGGACTAGAGTATGCCATAATCTCTTTGTACATAGTATCCAACTGAGTGCAAAGCCCAAATAGACACTTAATCAGTAATGTTATTTGAGTGAACTAACCTGTTTTGCTTTGTTTTGTTTTTTACCATAATTTGAAGATAATCTCTCTTGGGACAGATATCTAATTATCCTGCATCGAATGTTTCTAATAAAATATACTTTAAACCACAAGGTAACAGGGAATGATCATAATTTCTTAGACATCTACTGTTCAAAAATTTTTGCTCACTAAAAAGAAAGTTCAGGGAGACTCTTAAACCAATACTTACCCTAGATACTAAATTTCACTGCATCTAATAAAAACAGATGAGCTGATTTTTCTTTGTAGTTGATTCATATCCTTCTCCATCACAGAACAGGTCCAAGAAATAGGTGGGTTATTGTCCCTGTATGCAATAGCATTTTATCACTCTTTAATTAGTTAGAAGTGCTGATGGAAAGCTTCTTCTGTTCCTCATATTTTTGCAAAAGCCTGAGTTGCAAGATTTTAAGCTCAATCATAAGAACACAGCTACATATTATCACCCTTGACATTTGCAGACTGAAAAGACTTTTTTTTTCCACTTGGTTTCTGGCTTCACTCACTGACTCAATAAATAGTCCTTATTTATTGTAGAAAGATTTAAAGACCAAACCCAGCATGGTGAAGATGGCTTGTTTTTAAGTAACACAGCCCTAGTCACAAGTGCTGACTACTCCCTTGAATAGCTCGATGACCTTAACCTCCTGACCTCCCTCATCTGTAACATGTGGAGGAAATGTCTGCCCTGGAGTTGCTGAGTTTTAAAGAAGAAAATGCATGTGAGGCACTTAGTACAAAGCCTGACAGTTTATAACTGTCAGCTCCCTTCCCTGCTTCTCCTTCCCATCTTTTTTCTCTTCATGTTGTACAACATAATAATGCCTTTAGAAGAAAAGATTAAAGAATATATTTCTCCATTCTTTGTTTACACAAATTACAATTCTTTTTGCTAATATTCATCATTATGCAATTCTACCACATTAGAATATGAACGATATTTCATTATGATTAAAATATACTAATGATAATGATATTTTTCACATACGATACATTCCAAGTTGTTTGCTAGATATTGTAATAAGCTCTAAAGGGCATGATTGCCTCATGTAACAGCCCAAGGGTACAGCTGTCGTTAGGCAAGGCTTAATCTAGATGCTCAAAAGATGTCATCAAGAACCTGGTTTTGAAGTTTTAACTTTATCTACAGGCTAGGTCCTCCCCTGGTGGCCGTGATGCTGTAAGAGAGAGAGGAAATTCTTTGAGAAAGATACCGGAGAAGGCAAGAAGGGATGAGAAGGGACATTTGAGCAAATCATCTGGAGGAAGGACATTCTAGGCAGAGGGAAATGAAACACAAAAGTAACGGAAGGAGGAATATATTTGGTAGACTTGAAAAACAGCAAGGAGGCTAATGTACCGAAGTAGAGTGAACTACACAAAAAATGAGAAGAGATGAAATCAGAGGAGCACAAAGCCAACTTATCTAAGGCCTTGTCGGCCATTGCACAGATACTGACTTTTGCCCTGAATAAGATGCGCAGTCCTTGGAGGAATTGGAACAAAAGGGTGACACGATCCGACTTACATTTTGAGAGGATCGCCTTGGTTGCTTGCTGAACTAGACCAGAAGGAGATGAGAGAAATCAGGAAGACTGGTCAGTAAATTTACAAAAGAGTGGGTGGAAGGTCCTTGGACAAGGAGATAATGATGAGAAAGGGAGTGTTGAATCTTGAGCCTATTTTGAAGACAGAACCACCAGGGATTTCTCATAAACTAGAAGGCAAATATGATAGGAAGAAGAGTTAGGGATATTTGGAAAACTCTACAGGAGGGGGAACCCAAGGGAGAAAAAATGGAAATTTTATTTTGAACATGTAACGTTTGTGATGCCTTTTAGACAGGTAGCAAGTTTCTGGCTGATTATATAAAGTACTTACTCCATTCCAAACACCGATTTAAGTGCTTATATATATTAGCTCAGTCAACCCTCCCCACAACCCCATAAATTGTGGGTTTTGAATTGAGGCATCATTAGTTATCAATATTAATTAAAACCATGAGTCTGGATGAGATCACTAAAGAAAGAGAGTATAGATACAGAAAAGAAGACCAAAGACTGAGCTCGGTCCACTCCAGTGATTAGCATTTACGGACATGAGGGGAAAACTAGTAAAAGGAGATTAAGAAAGAGGGACATAAGGGAGGGGGAGAATATTAAAAATGGGTGTCCCCAGGAACCAAGTCAGTAAGTCTATCCAAAAAATGGAAATATCACTGTGTCAAAAGCCGGTCATATTTCAGGTAAGATGAGGACTGAGAACTGACCACAGTTTGGTGAAAGAGTGGAGGTCAAACACTTGGTACAATTAGATTCTGGAGATGGGAAGCAAAGAAATAGAGACCGCTAGTGAGTACAGGCAGCTCTTTTAAGGGGTTTTTCTCTAAAAGGGATCAGATAAATGAGGTTGTGGCTGGAAGGGTATCTGCTGGAAGGGTAGGTTTTGGTGTTTGTTTTTTTTTTTTTGGTTTTTTTTTTTTTTTTTTGCTTTGCTTTTAAATTAACTACTTTTTTAGATCAGTTTCAATTTATAGCAGACTTGAGCAGAAGGTACAGAGGTTTCCCATATACCCACTGAGCACACATACATAGCTCTCCCCACTATCAAAATCCCACATGAAATTGGTACATTTATTACAATTGATGAACTTATATTGACGTTTTGTCATTCTGAATTCATAGTTTACACTGGAGTTCACTCTTGGTGTTATACATTGTACAGGTCTAGACAAAGGTACAATGGCATGTATCCACCATTATAGCATCCCACCTAATGGTTTCATGGACCTAAACACCCTATCCTCCACCTATTCATCCTCTTTCTCTTCCTCCCCAAAACCCTAGCAACCATCAACCCTTTTACCTTCTCCATAGATAGGCTTTTCCAGAACCAAATTCCCTAAAAATCCTCTGCACTCTGCTTATTCATATCTTCACCCCCATTCCACCCTTGAAACAATTGATCTTTTTATTGTCTCCATAGTTTTGCCTTTTCTTAGAATGTCACTTATTTAGAATCATACAGTATAGCCTTTCCCAGTCGTCTTCTTTCACTTAGTAATATGCAGTTAAAGTTCCTCCATGTCTTTTCATGGCTCGATAACTCATTTCTTTTTAGTGCTGAGTAATATACCATTGTCTGGATGTGCCACAGTTTATCCATTCAACTACTGACAGACATCTTGATTGCTTCCACATCTTGGCCATTGTGAATAAAGCTGCTATTAAACATCTTGATGTGCAAGTTGTTATGTGGACATAACTTTTCAACTTAATTGAGTAAATACCAAGGAGTGCAACTGTTGGATCCCATGATAAGATATGTTTAGTTTGGTAAGAAATTGTCAAACTGTCTTCCAAAGTACCATTCTGCACTAGCACCAGCAATGCCAGGTCCCATTGCTCCACAGCCTCACCAGCTTTTGGTATTGTTAGTGTTTTGGATTTTGACCATTCTAGGAAGCACATAGTGGTTTCTCATTATTTTAATTTGCAATTCCCTAATGACATATGATGTTGAGCATCTTTTTATATGCTTATTTGCCATCTATGTTTTCTTTGACAGAGTGTTCAGGTCTTTGACTCAGTTTTAATGCAGTTGTTGATTTTCTCATTAATGAGTTTCCCAAGTTCTTTGTATATGTTGGAAAACAGTACTTTATCAGATATGTTTTGAAAACATTTTCTCCTACACCGAGGCTCGTTTTCTCATTCTCTTGACATTGATTTTGCAAAGAAGTGTTTACCTTTGATGAAGTTCACCTTATCATTTTTGGCTTTCATGGGTCATGGCTTTGGTGCTGTATCTAAAGTCATCACCATACCTAAGGTCACCCAGGTTTTCTCCCATGTTATCTTCCAGGAGATTTATTATTGTGTTTTACATTTTGGTCTACAATTTACTTTGAGTTAGTCTTGTGAATGATGTAATTCTTCTTTAAGTGTCCTTGGACTCTGTGGTGATATTGCCTCTTTCATTTCTCTCTTCTCCTATTATTCCCATTATTTACATATTCCACCTTTTATAGCTATCCCACATTTCTTGGATATTCTGTTCTCCATTTTCCTCATCCCAATTTTTTTTTTTCTCTTTGCTTTTCAGTTTTGGAGTTTCCTATTAAGAGATCCCCAAGCTCAGAGACTCTTTTCTTAGCTGTGTCCACTGTACCAAGAAGCATACTGATGCCATTCCTCCTTTCTGTTATAGCTTTTTTGTTCTATAGCATTGCTTTTTTTATTCTTTCTTAGAATTTCCACCTCTCTGCTTACATTGCCCATCTGTTTTTCTGTGCTATTTGCCTTATCCATTAGAGTCCTGAACATATTAAACATAGTTATTTTAAGCTCTTAGTCTGATATTTCCAACAACTCTTAGATACCTGAGTCTAGTTCTAATGCATACTGTCTCTTTTTGCCTTTTAGTACACTTTTTAATTTAAAACATGTTAGCCAGACATGATGTACAGAGTAAATGTGGTAAATTAAACAGACCTTTACTGATGTGGTGGTGAGGTGTGGGGAGGAGGGGTAGGCGAAAGTGCTCTAAAGTCCTATGATTAGGTGTTAGTCTTTTAGTAACTACTCTAAACTGTGCTCTTCACAGATGCTTCTCAGTGTCTGCTCCCCCAGGTGGGACAAGATGCCTAATGGAGGCTGGAGTGGGCTACTTCCTTTCCCTCATGTGTAAAGCTAGAAAGGATTGGGGTTGGGTATTTCCTTTCTCCCCTGTGGAAGTCTAGAATTGGGTATTTCCCTTCTGATAAAAATCTCAATAGCTTAGGCTCTATAATATAGTTTCTCCTGTGGGCAGGACTTGTTAAGAAGAGAATGCTCTTGTGTAATTCAAAATAGTTCCTTTTCTCTTCCCCCTGCTAGAAGCACAAGCAGATTTCTCTCTGATATTTACTGTGAGAACCACGTCAAGTCCCTAGAGATAAAACTCACAAAATTGTGGGGGGGGGGGCTCCCAGTGATCGAGTCACCCTGGGGATTTTAACTCTCAGGCTTGTCCACACTGAGCTCCCAGTAATTCATCAAGTCCAATTCAGATTTTCCTATTGCAACAATGATTCTTATGCAGGTTTCAGCTCCAGTAATATGTTATTTACTATACTTGCCTGTCTGTCTCTCCAATTTGGAGGTAGTGGTTTGCCAGTGACCTCACTTCTCAGATGGATCTAAGAAATGTTGATTTTTCAATGTGTTTAGCTTTTTACTTATTGTTAGGACAGACTGACAATTGCCTACCTCTTTACAGGCCAGACCAGAAACCCAGAAAGATCGGTTTCGTTTTTAATATAGGAGATAGTAGAGAATACCTATATACTGATGGCAATGATTTAGCAGAAGTAAGAAAATTGAAGATACAGTAAAGAGGATAAATTTGAAAGAGACTAATCCTAGAGAAGGTAAGGGAATGTGATGCAGTGCATAATATGAAGCTATTGGATTTAGATAGGAGCATAGACATTCACCCACTGCAATAGGTCAGGCAGCCAACAAGGGGCCCAATGCAAGTAGATCTGCAGACGTGTTGGTGGGAGCATGAGGAGGTTCCATTCTGATTGTTTCTATCTTCTCAATGAAATGGGAAGTCCTCAGCAGAGTGAGATTGGAGAAATGCAGCAAAGGCTTAAAGAGAGAGGAGGTATGCAATAATCCACAAATGAGCTGACTTAGAAAGTACAGTAGGCTTTCAGGGCTCGGCCAAGCCATGCATTTGAAGGTGAACAATCAGCATGATCATTTTGTTCCATTCTGTTGTGCTTCCCAAGGACAGGCAGTGGGGAGTACAGAGTTGAATTCAACCAAGGAAGAGTTTCACAGTAGCATTTGAAGGCAGTCCCTGCGATCAGACTTCTCGCATTTGAATCATGGTTCTGCCACTTTGCAGCTATGTGGTCATCAACCAACGGCTTACTCTCTCTGAGCTTTAGCTTCCTCATCTGTGAAATTAATAGAGCCTGTTCTATGAATAGAGCTCATTTACAGAGAGACTAGAAGCATTTATATAAGATCTTTTTATGCTTTTTTATGCTGTGTCTCCCAACCTACCTGCATCATACTCTGCATTTATTCATAGGGTGTTGAATTACTAGGTGTACTGCGCTTAGAACAGTGATTGATATGTAGAAGATACAGTAGAAGTGTTTTATTACCTGCCAAGAGAGTAAGATGGAAGAAGAAAGGGGCCAGAAAGTGATTAAAGTGAAAAGAGACTAAATCCTGCTTCTTTAGGTCTCCATAAAAGTGGAGGAAACTCCGTTTAATTTCAGGGAAACCCCTTCTTCCAAAAAACTGTGGAATTTGATTTGAACCCAAATGAGAGTGAGGCTGACTTGAAACATGTGGTCTCTCTTCCAGTTCAGTGATGAAAGGAGAAACATATGCCAAGAAAATAACAAACACTTAATGCAAATCAGAAATTCTGCAACTTTGTTGAAAACAGTCCTTGTTTTTTCTACTATAATTACTTTTGTGGTATAGGATTGACTATAATCCCTGCTCAAAAAGCAGCTTTCGAGCTGTTTGCATACTACCAATTTCAGGAATCTAGAGTTACATGGTGGCTTGGTGCACATCTTAAGTATTTTGTGTTCATTGGCCACAAAATTATTTTCATATTCCCATTTGTTGAAGAAAAGGGAGTTTCTGTAGTTGTCCTGACAGAAGTCCATGGAAGTTTCTGTGTTTTCCTTCTAACTCAGTAACTGTATCATGTTTATCGTGAGGACATTTCTCTACTGTAAATAAGGGAGTCTGTTAGAGAAGGAAGAAGAGAATAATTTCAGGATGTAGCAAGGCTTTGGCAGTCATGCAAATAAGCAAGTGATGTCTAGTGCTTAAGAGTGTGGCCTTAGAAGACAGACTGCCCCACAGTGGGATCAGTTCCCACCTTCCATCATTGCTAATAGCTAGACATCTTTGGAGATTTCTCTTGGTTTTCTTATCTGTAAAATGGCATAATAGTAGTGTTAGGTGTGAAGATTCAATAAGTTAATATTTGAAAATGTTCAGAACAGTACCTGGCACAATAAATATTATACATCACAATTACATAATTTAGTGGCACTCAATAAATATTATACGTCACAATTAAATGAATAACACATTAATGGATTGTGGTTTTCAGTAGTTTTCTTCCTAAATCCTGTTCCTTGGGACTCAGCATGAATCAAACACATTTGCACACCTCTATCTTTTTTTTTTCTTTTCTCAAATAATCCTGGGCTTGTCCCTACAAGAATTGTCTGCTATCTTAAGGATAGCTCGGTATATGAGGGGCAGAAAACAGTCAAAGAGGAGATTTTCAGGTAGAATCTACCATATATCCATCAGATTATTGTCAAGTTAATGCGTGTAAAGTGCTTCAAATAATGTCTCACTGAAGTGTTAGCTGCTAGGAGAGAAAGAGTGAGGAAGAGAGTAGCAAGTAATCTGAGAGAACTATCTCTAGTTATCCAAATGATTGCCAAGTCCTGTCTGTTATCTCCTAATGACCTTGGGGGATGTCTCTCTCCCCTTGCCTCCAAGCTCCTGAACACACAGCGCTTCCTCCTGCTACGGGATCCCTGTGAATGCTCGCTGCTCACCCACCCATTCTTTCACTTTGTAACCCCTCATTCTCCTCCAGATCTCCATTCAGGTGTTGGCTCTTCCTGAGACAAGCTTGATTTGACTCCTCATCATCAGAGGAGAAAAGGGGGGGGTGGGGAATATCACCTGGTAGCTACCTAGCTGGGGCAAAAGCACAAAAGGCACAAAGCTCATTAAAAAGTGTAGGACATAAGAGTTGGGAGTATTCTCAGAGATCATCTGCTTCCGACTCCTTTGGTATTGACAGCACAGGAAAATATGCCATTTAGGGTTTTAGTTAAGGACTTCAGCCAACCACCTTCCAAACAACAGCTCTATATTCAAATAAACCATGTCTTTCAAACTCGAAGAGCTTAAATGTGACTCATCAACATCTGCTTTCTTTAAATATTTTTTTCTCTCAGAGACTAAAACTACTTACAAGGGTGGAACAGATTCTTGCAGCCTTACACACGGCCAAAGACAAGCCTTTTATGCCACTCGGGTTTAGTCTCCTCATTTTTAATCTCAAACAATTTTTTCCTATCATAGAACTCTTGTGAGCAATATTCAAAAGATCTATTGAATCATAGCTGTAGAACTGCTTGTCTAAGGTTGCTTTAATAAGTGAATAAGCAAAGTATCCTCTAATTTCAGTGGAAAACTATCACATGTTGATGGACCTAGCAAGTAGCTGAAGTGTTCGAAGATTAAAAAGAACTTTGGCTAAAGGGAGAAAAAAAATCACAGTTTGCTTTGAGAGCATTCCCTTTTGTCTTCCTCCTTTCTTCCTACCTGACAAAGAGAAGATATGCCTTGAAGCTGCCTCTCACTATCCAAGCTCTCGGTAAAAGTTCTTGAATAACACAGACCAGGCACTATGTTTCAGTGGTTCTTTGCTTTACCTGTACACCTCATTCCCTCCAATAAAAATGGATGGCAAAAACAATTATTCAGGGAACACAAATGTTGTTAATATGGTAATAAGCTAATATGTCTGAGCAGGATAACAACATCCTTTGCCCAGTTAAAATCCAAGTTCCCAGAAAGTCCCTTGAGAGTGATTCATATGGGGAACTTCAATGGCATCAGATTCAGGGGGTTGAAATACATTTGAGCAGTTCGGTCTTTTTCTCCTTATCTTTTAAGTAACATTGTGTTAGAGGGCTTCCTATAATTGACTTTGGGCAGGGTTCACCCTAAAGATGAAATGACTAGTTACTGGGGTGAATGGCTCAGTCAGTAGAGCAACTGACTCTTGATTTTACCTCCAGTCATGATCCCAGGGTCGTAGGATAGAGACCCACATCAGGCTTCCCACTGAGCATGGAGCCTGCTTCCGATTTTCTTTCTCCCTCTGTCCTTCTCCCCCACTCATGTGTACTCTCTCTCTCTCTAAAATAAAAAAAAAGATAAAAATTTAAAAAAAGAAGTAACTACTTACTGTCAGTAAATCAGCCTAAGAACCTAAGAGTGTCAAAAGTTCTGTGCAAATGAAGAGTTGTTTCCTACCATAGACAGCTTCAACAGAGCTAAAAGACAAAAGATAGAAATCGCAATCAAAGATTGCTATGTCGTATCCAGACTATATAAAATATTTCTGTAAATTGAGAAAACATGAACAACCCAAAAGAAAAGCAAGCAAAAGTTGTGAACAGGAAACTCAAAGAGAAGTAAGTGCAAATGACCCAGAACCATTTGAAAGGATGGTCTGTGTCATTTGTAACCAGGAAAACGTACACTGAAAGAGCCATGAAATACATTTTTCATCTGCCAGATTAGCAAATATTGAAAAGTTGGATTTTATCAAAATTTGGAGAAGTATGGGAATTTTTACTTTTATATACCACTGATGAGAGTGAAGAGCGAAACAGTGATGCCATTTGTAAGATTCGACAACATTAAAATGTGCCCTCTTGGGAATACTTCATCTCTGTTTGTTCTCGAAAATACTTCACATGATATATAATGAGGCATTTGTAGAGTTGCTCATTGCAGTGTCATGTGTGTAACAAAATATGAGATGGTACTTCTCTGTTGTCTTATTCCCCCAAACTGAAATCAATAGGTGCTAACCCCTCACATGTAAAGAGATCCTCTAACGATCCCTCAGATTCATTTCCTAAGAATACCTGAAACTGATGCTGCCACTGTACTGGGGCCTGATGGGGAATAGCCTGAGCCAACAAGCAGAGACAACATCTAGGTCCTTGTGGGTATCATTAAGCCAGTGGCACTGAGCTTTGGCCCAGTTCTACCCGGGAATGTCTTGTTTCGCCTATTGTCGAGGGCATTTTTAGCTAGGCTTTCTAACCTTCCTTACTCAATAATCCACCTCTCTCTCAAACTTGATATTATTTTCATAGACGTTAGTACTCAATCCACTGTCTTCCTCTTCACCTTAAACCCTGACATCCTCCCAAGTATAGACACGGATGTATGATTCGTGACAATACAGCCAAAAGTAAATTTTAATGAAAACTGTACATTGAGCCCTTATTAGGTGTCAAATGTGAGGCACTTTATATATATTATATTATATATATATATTACATATCATATATAATACTTAGCCTTCACAACAGTTCTGAAAGTTGGGCACTAATGTGACACCCATTTGCCAATGAGAAAACAGATGCAGAAAAGCTTAGTAACTTCCATGGGGTCACCTTACTAGAGAGGAGGTCGGGCTGGGGCTTGGGGCCACTGTCACTGACCCACTGGCTCATATTCCTACACTGCTTTTCCTCACTGCTTTCTGGACTTCCTGAAGTAGAGTTCTACTCCTGACAAGGCCTCCCTAGACTTCATCTTACTTGATGTTGCCCCATTTCTATGATCTTGAGCCCTGAAAATTCGCATTTTAACCTCAACTTCAAGTCCTTCCGTTCCTTCACGATCTTAACTTCTTTTTACTCGTAATGGTATCCATTTGTGTTTTGAACTCTCTTTTCTTCAATTTATCCTCTTTTTTCTTGGTTCATTCGTTATGTCAGTAATATGCCACATCATGTCAGGAATATATTAGTAACCACCCCATGGC
The DNA here is from genome assembly GCF_003009895.1 of Hyaena hyaena. Taxonomy (NCBI): domain Eukaryota; kingdom Metazoa; phylum Chordata; class Mammalia; order Carnivora; family Hyaenidae; genus Hyaena; species Hyaena hyaena. Next base: position 2,044,511 of record NW_024080916.1, on the reverse strand, counting down.
ATCCTTGCCATGTTTATCTTCTCACTCCTGCCTCAGCATTATCAAGATTAATACAATGCAAAATAAGTTTTCTCTGCTCAAACCCCCTGGACATTAAACATTTCTAGGGAAAGTCAGTAGGTTGGGTCTACAGTAATTTAACATGTCTAATTTCAACTAAGCTCTCATTGCTGCCCAGAAATTATTATGTTCAGCTACAGTCAACTCTCAACAATAGAGCTTCCATATGGCTCTGCTTGCCCTTCAGATCCCACCTCATTCCTGGCCATTTTGTGGAATATACTCATTGCTTTCTTGTTTATCAGTATGATCCAAGACATCTGATGTAGAGCTCATGGAATTCTTTTTGTCTTATCTCAATATTACTTGGCAATTTTAATTCTTCCCATGCCTTTTCTTTACTCTGCCTCCAGGAGAGATATGTTCCATTCCTTCCTGTTTCTTCTAGGATCTTATTTCATCAAGGACCTCTCTTGATGGTGTTTTCATTTACTTTTCCTATTTGAATTTATACAAATATTCTCCCTCCTTATAAAGATCTTTCCCTTGAAGAGCACCTGGGTGGCTCATTTGGCTGAGCATCCAATTTCGGCTCAGGTCATGATCTCACATTTCATGAGTTTGAGCCCCACATTAGGCTAGCTGCTATCAGCACAGAGCCCCCTTAGGATCCTGTCTCTCTCTCTGGCCTTCCCCTGCTCATGCTCTCTCTCTCAAAAATAAAATATCCAAAGGGAAAAAAAAACAAACAGATCTTTCCCTTGATTTTACTGCTGCCTAGGTTACTACCCTGTTTTTTTCTCTTCTCTTCTTTGCAAAACATCTTTCAAAACAGGCTACCATTTTAGCTTCCATTTTTCCTACTACCCACTCACTCCTCAGTTCCTTGGAATTTGGATTCCACCCTTGATTCTCTTTCTAAAACTGTTCTCTCAATATTGCCAATTACCCCCTAATTAGCAAAACCTACAATTTTTCTCAAGCTTTTATGTACTATTTAGCAGTATTGAACATCCCCTTCTTTGTGCAATTTTCTCCTTCCTTGGGACTGTGACTAGTAGCATTCTATTTTCGGATCACTAATCTTCCCTTATATGTCTTTTTCTGGCTCCTCTTCTCCCTTCAATGTGCTATAAATACTCATTGAGGTTCAATAGCCCTCTTTTCTCCCTATGCTCCCTCTGGGTTCTCAAGTATTATCTCTATGCATATTATTCTAAAATTCATACTTTAAGCCCAAACGCCCCTGAATTCCTAATACACAGAGTGAACTGCCCTCTAAATATCTTCAGTGCGTATTTTAGAATACCCATCTATCTACCTAATTTTGTGAGATAGGTGTTGAGAAGGTTCTTTTAAAAACCCACATTTAGGGGCACCTGGATGGCTCAGTCACTTAAGCATCTGACCTCAGCTCAGGTCATGATCTGCAGTTTGTGAGTTCAAGCCCTGCATCAGGCTCTGTGCTGACAGCTCAGAGCCTGGAGCTTGCTTTGGATTCTGTGTTCTCCCTCTCTCTCTGCCCCTCTCCCACTCACACTCTGTCTCTCACTCTCAAAAATAAACGTTAAAAATTTTTTTTTTAAAAAACTCACATTTAATGGAGAGGTAACATTCAGGTATTTACCTAATGCAATTACAGTAATAGTAATAGTAGTAGTAGTAGTAGTAGTATAATGATAGGTAATATGTAGGTCTTGACTATATGTCAGTTATTACACTGAATGCTTTACATTTTAAAAGCCTATTAAATCTTCACAATTCTGGGAGCTACTGGTACTATCATCTTGAGAGTTATAGGTATAGATCATCATAAATTTTTACAACCATAGTTATAGTTATTTTATTTTATTTTATTAAATTTAAAGAGCACAAGCAGGGGAGAGGGGCAGAGGGAGAGAGAGAGAGAGAGAGAGAATCTGAAGTAGGCTCCATGCTGAGTGCAGAGCCCAATGCAGAGCTTGATCCCAGAACCCTGGGATCATGACCTGACCCAGGTACACCATTATTATCATGATGTTAAAGATGAGCAAACCACAGTTTAAAAGGCTAAATAAGCACACAGCTATTTATGAGAGAGTCAGTATTTGAACCTGATTATAAGGATGATAACAATGGTGATCACTCTCATTTCTTAGTATCTCCCCTTGCCAGGACCTTGCAAGGTAGATCCATGTGTTATCTTCTACTACTTCCAGATGTCTATGAGGTTTTTTTTTTATATATATACTGGGAAACTAAGACTGAAGAAGTTTTAAAAGCCCTAGGGTACAGAGCTAATAAATTACAGAATTTGTGTAATTGAATAAAAGTGGCAATAGGAGCACCTGGGTGGCTCAGTCAGGTTAAGGGTCCAACTCTTGATTTCAACCAGGCCATGATCTCACAGTTCATGAGTTCAAGCCCCATGTAGGGGCTCTGCACTGATAACATGGAGCCTGCTTAGGATTCTCCCTCTCCCACTGCTCCTCCCCTGTTCACACACATGCTCTCTCTCTCTCTCTCTCAAAAATAAATAAATAAATAAATAAATAAATAAATAAATAAAACATTTAAAATGGCAACAAATACTTTGCAGTTGCTGCCATAACAAGATGAAGTGTATTTTTCTACCACTTGGAGGATAGAGCGGAGCCAGAAGTGACTAAAGTTATTCACGTGAATGTTCCAGTGACATCTCAAACTCAATATCCAAGCCTGAGCTAATTGTCTTATCCCTTTAATATAAATCTTTGTTATATGCTTTATTCTGATAAATGAAGGCTTAGAGTTGAACAAATAGGGACTCAGCTCCACTCAATTACTCCTATTCCTCAACCTCTGAATCGAATCTGCCTATGTATCATTGCCTGATTAATCTTCACTAAATGCACCTTTAAAGTTACTGTCCAATTGTAAAACTTCCCATGGATTTCCACTATATGGCCCATGCATGGCCATTCTCTTTCCTTACTTCCTTACTTTTACTCTAAATTTCAGCCAGAATTAACTATGTGTTGTTTATCCAGATGTATCTCCTCACCACTCTCCTCCTGATACACATACTCACAATTTTCTGCCTTCATGGCATTGCTGTTTGCTTAAAATCTCTCCCCTTCTCCAGTGCAACCTGTCAAAGTAGTAATCACATTAAATACTCTCTCTTCCTTTTTTTTTTTTTTTTTTATGTCTCCGGATGGAAGTGATCTCTCCCTCCTTTGAATTTCCCATATAAATTGCTTTTATTATTTTAAGTGTTCTAGTTACTTATGAAAAGTTGTCATTACTTTTACTAGATTTCAAGCTCCTAAGGAAGTGAGGGCATCTTAGTCATCAATGTATCACCTACAGTTACCTCCTAGCACCTTACACATAATTGGTTTCAAGAATTTGGGGACCCAATAAATAACATCTTATTCTCTCTCTGAGTCAAAACCAGGTGAGAAAAAGACACTAAAGTCATTCTGGTGGGGAAACATCAGCTTCGTTATTAACAAATACTAGATTGGAAAGTATGACCAAATGATTTGATATTATTCTTCTAAGATGGTAGGCTTCTCATATGCCCTGTCATGGAAGGGCTAAACATGGTCAAATCTTCCCCATAAGGCCAACTTTGACTGTTCAGTGGAGAGCCAGACCAGAATGCACTAAGCCAGCACATGACAGATCCACAGGCCACAGAGCCTAGACCCTTCTTCCAAATTCTTCAGGGAGAGAAATGAATGATAAGCAGAGACCTGAGGTACTTTAGATCAGCTGAAGTCCCTCCACTTGGTAACATGAGGATTGGCCTTGATGAAGATGGTGAAGTCTAAAAGGACAATCTATCTTCAACTAATACTCAGCCAGATTTGTGAAAAAAGGAATAGAAGAAAAATGATTTATATAGAGGAGCTTAGAAATAACGTGAATGTAATAATAATGATAGTACTCATGGCAATATACATTGAATTTTACTATGAGTTAAGGCATTGTTCCAAGGTTTTTCATTGCATTAATTCAGTTATGACCCCAATAACTCTATGAGGCATTAGTTAATATCATTTCCACTTTACACTCATAGAAAACTGGGATACAGGGAGTTTTAAAAATTCATCCAAACTCATAGAGTTAATAAGTAATAGGGAGCTAGAATTCACACACAGGCTCCCTTTAGGACCCAGCTATTCATAAGATGAAAAATATTGATGACCCTTTTCGTATTGCTTTCCTATCAAAACCTCCCCAGTTCATGCTCCACTTCTCCACCCCTAGCAATTTCAACAACTCGAGATTTCTCTTGGTCACAAAAAGGTTATTACTGGTTTGGTAGCCTACAAATGAAAGCTATCTATTATTGTGTGATCAAATCATTATATGGTTGTATTGATAATTTAATCCCAGATTGCTTTCCATAATCTAGATGGCCTTCTGCAAGTGGCAAAGAGCATCCTTCAGTTGTTTTATTTTTCATTGACTTGTTTTTCCATTGTAAAACTATGTATTTAAGTGATAGCCTTTTGTCTAGAGAGGCCTCTTTTCCCTCATTCCTACTCCCCAACCCTTGAATGTGTTGTACTTTCTTCAAAAAGCTCAGCTAGCTACTAAGACACTTTGCTTAGCTAACAAAACATGACAGAGGCTGTGCGACACGAAGGCATTAGTATGGAAATGAAAAATTCCTTGCTGATTAAATGCAGACCTGGCAGACCAAACTGATTGTCTCTTGGGACATACTGAGTTAGCACTAATCAAGAGCAATGTGGTATGAAAACAAGTAGGTATATACAACACTCAGTAATTGAGGACAGTTGTTTCCATTGCTGCTACCAGTACAAAGCTCCAGAAAGATACCTGCACACAAGCCTAACACCAGATAACAAACTCCATCCAGAGTCACTGCAAGCTGAGATGTATTGTGTCCACTTTAGAATTCCCAGAATTCTAAAGCAACACACTTTAGTGTAAGTAAAGAAAGCAACACACACACACACACACACTGATTTTCGTAATGCTACAGACCTTCAGTTAGTTACCTTTGGGTGGCTGCTTTAATAAAAATTAAGGTTTAAATTGGGGTGCCGGGGTGCCTCAGTTGGTTGGGCGTCTGACTTCAGCTCAGGTCATCATCTCATGGGTGGTGGGTTTGAGCCCTACGTTGGGCTTTGCGCTGACAGCTCAGAGCCTGGAGCCTGCTTTGGATTCTGTGTCTCCTCTCTATGCCCCTCCCCCACTCATGCTCTGTCTCTGTCTCTGGACAAAATCTGGGTAGAGTCTGATATGCTTACACACTTGAACACCCCCTCCTTAGCCACATCCAAGGTCTGCGCCATGCTGCAGGAAGAGACAGAAAATTTCATTTAACTACTTAAGGAATGTCCCTGTATCTGCCCCCGACCTTCCATACCTTATCCCACTTGTTTTCCACATCCAGTGTCATTTTATTCAATAATACTTATTGAGCAAGGGGCCCTACATATGATAAACACATTCCCTACCCTCATTAAACCTGTAGCCTAGAATACAGAATATAGATTCCTGTGTGAAGCACTTAGATAGTCCTTACCTCATAGTTATAGTATCATATAGATATTATTAATATATTATGTATAATATTGTAGCAGGATTCTCACACAGAGAGTCTTGACGCTAAGGCTTTTCTTTCCAGGAAGCAACTTTATTCCTGCCGCCACGGCTCAATTGGGTTTGTATCCTGAAGAACTGAGCTCCAAACACCATGTGGCATAGTTTTTTGTGTATTTTCTACTTCTTTGTCTCCTAAATATGGTAATACACACAAACATGCAGTCTGATTAAGTGGTCTCATGTTACAAGGTCATGAGGGATGTTGTCATGTAGGCACATAGCCAGGTTACCTTGAGGTTTCCCCCCCCACACCTTAGGGAGGGGACCCTACCACAATATTGTTAGTAATTGTATGAGTATTAAGCTTGCTTCCTATTGTCTCTTGCTTGGATTCAGGCTCCGCTTTTTCCTCTTAGATTCCTATGTTCGTCAGATGTTGATTTTGCTTTTTAGCATTTTCTTGTATCACCCTGAACTCCATGGTCCTCAGACAACTGATCAATTTTGGTCATTTTCTGCTCTGTCTTTCTGCCTCTATCTCCATCTCTCAAGCACATGCCCCTCCAATGCTAGGATCAGAGCTCAGGCTCAGTGCCTCAGATTTGAGTAGCTGCTTCTTAACCTATAAATTGATTAATTCACACCTTAGTTACAGCCTAAAGGAAAAAGTTCATTTTCCTCTGGAAAAATTGTCTATGTTCAAAAGAAAGGTAGCATGGGCCTAACTTCTAAAAACCAACTGTTAAATGATCCAAATTAATTACTTGAAACTTTGTTTCCATTTAAACCGTGACTGTTGAATGAGCAATTGCTCTGTTGAGGGATGGTATGTATCTTTCCAGTCAGCAGGATGTAGCTCAAAATGTATTTCCAAAGAACATGAGTTACAATGATTTTACACTTGCCAAAAATACTTATAATTCCTGTTTTGAAGCCAACGAAAGCTCAGATGCTTCTGACTGTGTCAGATCTGACTGGAAACAGAATCCTTAAGCCAATGAATCATTGAACAAAATCATGAACAATACTGACGTTATGTGGGGCACTGGGTAGACCCCTGCCTTCTAGCAGCTTGCAGGAAAACAGGGAGATAACCGTGTGGATGAGGAACAATGGCATCAACATGAAAAAATAGCCTGAACTACATGCCAGTGAGTAGGATAGCCCAGTACCGCCAAGAATCTCTAGAGTATGAAACAATGACTGGTACCCTTTAGCCCTTAAGGGAGTTGCATACATAATGCCAAAGCACATGTATGTTTTCTCAGGATTCCCACCATATCTAACACAGTAAGTAGCATTTTACCAATGTCTACAATACATGGCGATGGGTAGTGTGGTAAATATTTTTTCTGGCTGCCCAACATCTACTTAACTACTTCTGGTGACCGCTCACAATTCCTGGTTGAGGATTGACCCCTTTCCCACTCCCAATTCATGTGGTTGCCATGCAGCTAATTTCAGCTCTGGAATGTGTAACATGACCCAGACTTCACCAGAGCATCATTTTCTATGCTGTCCATTACTAGTTCACGAGCACATCAATCATGTTGAGGCTGCCAGGGTTGAAGCCATCAAGGTGGTGGTCTTCTTTCATGCTGGACTCTAACCAGAAATGTTGTGAGGCTGGGGGTTACTGAAACTCTCTTGTCACTATGAGGAGACATAGAATGAACCATGAGCACGTCACACATGGATCTTCATATAGATTAAAGAGATAGAAGTCAAGAGCTTCTTACCCCTGGTTATCTCAGTTACGTTGTAGTCCCCTCCCTAAGGAAAGAACAAAACAAAGGCTCAAGGCAACCTGGCTATATGTGTATGTGACAACATCCTTTGCAACCTTGTAACATGAGACCACTTAATCAGACTGCTTGTTTGTGTATGTTACCATATAAGGGAGACAAAGAAGTAGAAAATACATTTTTAAAAAAACTATGCCTCATGGTGTTTGGGGCTCAGTTCTTCAGGGTACAAACCCACCTGAGCGGTGCTAGTACGAATAAAGTTGCTTCCTAAAAAACAAAGCCTCCGTGTCACTACTCTCTGGGCTAGAATCCTGCTACAATGGGAGCCAATGAATTCCTTTCTTAAACTAGCTGGTGTTTGAGAGGTTTATGTTTTGTTTTTGCTTACCACGACTTGCAGGTAGAGTATATTTTATCTTAGGCAAACAATGGCTGATTCAGAAGCTAGTCCTAAGGAAACCCCCTTTCTCTCTAATCCATTGAGTCAGTGCAGTTTTTTCTCCAGAACCCATGACTCACGTGGCTGCAGCGAGGGTTTATAAGGAAATTTGTAATCAATTTTTTTCTACATCCACTTGGCCCTGGAAGTTCCCCAAGAGCCAGATAGGCGGGACTCCATCACCCACTCTCTCCTTCCCACCTCATGGCACTGTCACTTACTGGCTGTGGGACCTTGGAAAACCCTCTCCCTGCTGCCACCCTCTCCTCTGTTCTCACTGCCCCCTCTGCTGCATTCCTTTCTCTCAGCAGTGTTCTTGTGTGGTCATGATTGAGGAGTGTCTTGCTTACCCATGGAAAATGTAAGCACCGTCTCCTAACATTCTGTTCTGTGCCCAACTAATAATTATTAAAATACGCTGAATGCAAGTGAGGAGACAGTTACTGACAAGAGCTTTATGTGGATTACCTTGTATAATGCTTTCAACAATCTGTGTGGGTATATTATTCCTACTTTACAGCTCAGGAAACAGAGGCATAGATCAGTCAAATAAATTTCCCAAGGTCATACATCCCTTAAGTAACAGTATCGTAAGATGAGAAGGAATATTATATCCTTCTGTGAATCTTGGCAATACTTTTTTGGACGGCAAATAATGGTACTTTATATATGTCACAGGACTGGGAAGGGGTAGGAGAGAATGAGCCCGAGGTCTGGCAGAGACAAGATGATTCAATTAAGTAGAGATAAATTAAAAGAATATATGTAAGATCTATCTCTTGGTGGAAAAGAACAATAATGTGCAATCACAAGGAAACTGATATCTCCCAATTTGCAATTGCTCATAGCCAAGACTATTCTGAAAAGATACGCATGCCTCACAAAAAGTGCCTTTATCCCTGAAAGGCACTATTGTAGACCTTGTCTTGCTATGTGTTCTATGAGCATCCTTTTCCTGACACTGTGTCCCCTACATATTCATTTCATTAATTCAGTGATTTTTCTTTGCTTGTTTATTATGTACCAGGCACTCTGCCGGACATGGGGATATAATCGTTGGCAAAACAGTTCAGTGTGCCTGCTTTAATGCAGCCTATGCTGTTGATCCATATATTACACAAATATGTGCTTGACAATTGAGATAAGTGTTTCAAAAGAGAGATATGGTCACCTCTGTGAGAGTCTACAATGGGAGAAGTGGCCAGTGAGGGAGACTAAGCAAAATAGAAAGGAAAAAAAGATATTATTTGGAGCACATTTGATCAGACCCTCCGTGTCCACATTTGTTCCAGTTGAGATGCTTCCTTTTATTCCTACTTTCCTTATTCTTAATGTCTCAACACTTTTATGAAGTCTCATAATCCACCCAACATACTATCTAAGCCTATCTGCACTTCCTGGCTCTTTCCCAAGTCCTGAGTCATTCTCCAACCCTCAGTTCCAATCAACATGCAAATGTCTTTCTGTCTCTGTCTCATTCCATAGGCCTTGTCCTGTTTTAAAAGCATATAATTGTAACTATACAGTACAGATGTGGCAAAAACTGCCAGCTGCCTCGCCGATATCCATGGTCCTTTCTTCCATAGTATTTGAATATTGATTTTATATGATTTATGAATGTACTCAGCTAAAAATATTATATTTATCCACCTCTGTTTAACCTAGGTGTGGCCATATGACTAAGCTCTAAGAAATGAAATATAAGCAGAAAGGTTATATGGAAGCTTCCAGAAAACCTCCTGAAGAGGCAGGTAGTATGGACTGTTTGCCTCTTATTCTTCCATATCTCTTCTCTTTTCCACTGGCTAGTTTACAGATACAGTTATGTAAAGGGAAAAACAATCGTCACTTTTTCTGTGTGTCTGTCTGCTCTCAGTTCTCTGCTTAGTCAGAACACTACTTTAAAACACTTCTGATACAAGATGCGTGGGCTTTCCACACACCAAGCATTCCTGTGATACAAGCTGAGTGTCCTACAATTTAACTCAATTCTGAGACTGTCTACCTGGAGATCGTGCCTGATCCCACAGGTTATGGGCTCAGCCCCATGAGACGCCTCCCACCCCGCCCACTTCAGATGGCAGTTGAAAGCGCAGGTTGTCACCTGTGCTTCTGACAGATGGCTGTAAATCACAGGTTCACACGACGCCCTCCTTGGGCTCTATTATTTTGCTAGAGTGGCTCACAGAACTCGGGAAAATAATGTACTTATTAGATTACCAGTTTATTACAGGAGGATATAATGCAGGAACAGCCAAATGGAAGCGATGCCTGGGGCAGGTGTAAGGAGGGGAGCGCACAGCGTCCATGCTCTCTCTTGGACAACCACTCTCCCAGCACTTGCGGTTGGTTCCTCTGGCAACAAGTCCCACATCCTTATGGGTTTTCCAAAAATCACCTCATTACATGAACTCTGGTGTGGTTGAAAGGTGCTTTTTAAGAGTAACAAAAGGTACCTATATTTGCTCTGATCACTTTGGAATTTCCAAGGGTTTCAGGAGCTCTGTCCTAGAAACCTTGAAGGCCAAATATATATTTCTTACTATACATCACATCACACTGGAGTTAGAGCAGTATTTTGATCCCGGAGGTGATCCTGGAATGGAAGTCCTCAAGAGTACCCAACAAGACAGAAGCAGCCTGAGTTCAGAGTTTTGGAGCAGAGTTGCCATTGCGACCCTAGGCTGCCAAACTCCTCAAGGAATAAACTTTGACCGTATTGAAGCCACTGTTGTTTTGATCATCTGTTACTCTTGCTCAATTTAATTTTTTTTCTTTCTTTCTTTTTTTTTTTTACAAATAGTTTATTGTCAAATTGGTTTCCATATAACACCCAGTGCTCATCCCTACAAGTGCCCTCCTCCATGCCCATCTCCCCCCTCCCCCCCCCCCCCCCTCAGTCCTCAGTTTGTTCTCAGTATTCAAGAGTCTCTCATGGTTTGCCTCTCTCCCTTTCCCCCACCATTTCCCCCCTTCTTCTCCCCCTTGGTCCTCAGTTAAGTTCCTCCTGATCCTCCTATATGTGCAAACATATGATATTTGTCCTTCTCTGCCTGACTTATTTCACTCAGCATAACACCCTCAAGGTCCATCCATGTTGCTACACATGGCCAGATTTCATTTTTTCTCATTGCCATGTAGTATTCCATGGTAATAAACCACATCTTCTTGATCCATTCGTCCGTTGATGGACACTTAGGCTCTTTCCATGTTTTGGCTATTGTTGAGAGTGCTGCTATGAACATTGGGGTACATGTGCTCCTATGCATCAGCATTTCTGTATCCCTTGGGTAAATTCCTAGCAGTGCTATTGCTGGGTCATAGGGGAGTTCTATTGTTTTTTTTTTTTTAATTTTTTTTTATTTTTTTATTTTTATTTATTTCTAGGAGAGAGAGAGAGAGACAGCGCGAGCGAGAGAGAGTCAGAGAGAGAGGGAGGCACAGACTCCGAAACAGGCTCCAGGCTCTGAGCTGGCAGTCAGCACAGAGCCTGACGCGGGGCTCGAACCCACGAACGCGAGATCATGACCTAAGCGAAAGTCGGACGCTTAACCGACTAAGCCACCCAGGCGCCCCAGGGGAGTTCTATTGTTAATTTTTTGAGGAAACTCCACACTGTTTTCCAGAGGGGCTGTACCAGTTTACATTCCCACCAACAGTGTAGGAGGGTGCCCGTTTCTTCATATCCTCGCCAGCATCTATAGTTCTCTGATTTGCTCATTTTAGCCACTCTGACTGGTGTGAGGTGTTATCTCAGTGTGGTTTTGATTTGTATTTCCCTGATGAGGAGGGATGCTGTTGCTCAATTTAATTTTAACACAGTGAGACTTCTGGAAGCACCCCTTCAAAAAGAGGACATGCCATTGGCATGAACCCTTTTGACCCTTCTTTTCTTCTGCTTTCTCCTTATAATACAGACACAAGGCCCAGAGCATTTTAGCCAGCTTTGAAGATTATAGAGCGAGAAGGGGTGTCTGATGACTATGGAACTACATTGCCAACTCTGGACTTACTTTGTGTGAGAGGAATTGCAAACACTTCTCTTGTTAAGGACTGGCATTTTATATTTTTTAGTACTAGCAGCTGAACACAATTTATAACTGATGAAATCTGTCATTCTGTAACGAATCTCTTTTATCCACCTAACATAGTAAAAGCTTCTTTTATGCAGCTTTATAATTTTAATTAGTAATCAGCTGTTCGTTCTCATGTACATCAACTGTCTGTAGATTTTTGATGGTGGTGACCGGCACGTAGGAAGCCAGTGTATAGAGCTTACTGTGTGGTGCATCTGCGTCCTCATTGCATTTCTGGAAAACTGCACTTGGATGTGGCATGGAACAGTCTTTATTCCTTTAGTTCAGGTAATTTTGTGAAGCCTTGTGTTAAAGGGGGATTCTGGGGTTCCCCATCTCCTTCATGGAAAATCTCCAGATCTCTTTGAAGACCCACAGGGCACGCCTCTTGAAACCTACTTTGTGAATGTGTTTGTGAATGTTGATGGTGAATTCTCCAGTCACTACTTCCTTGAATGCAGAATGGCCCTTCTTTTCTTGCCACCCTTACTTTTCAGGGCCATTCATCTGGGCCCAGGTTGGAAAGGAAGAACTCAAGATATTTTGGGAGAGGGAAAGCATCACCAGCCAAAAGTATCTTGAAGCTATGGAAACTTTTTTGTGATTATACTGTTAATGCCAGCATTATATTTCATTGCATATGGAAGCCACAATTTTACCACACAAGGCCCAGTTTTCAACTGTTTACAACTTTTCTTTCATTTGATTGCCATTCTAATCCATACTTAGAAAGTATTCCACACTCATGTATAATTATTATATGTGTCATTTTCTACCAAGACTCACACATCTCAGGTTTCTAGTTTCCTCATACCACACCATTTTATGAAGCACGTTAAATTGGGTCTGAATAAACCCAGTGCCCATAGATGTACCCTCTGCACCCCCTAACAGGACAGCCTGGTAACCTATATGAAACAAATCCATTCTATTCCAATAGCAGTGCAGTGTATCCCTCCATGATCTACCGCCTGTGTGCAGTTCCAAACCCTCCGCTCTGACATTTTGGGTTTCAGACTTTTGCTTGATGCCTAAATTTTGTCAGTTTGCTAGCTTTCTTTTGAATGACACCTCAATTGTACTGTCTGCCTGGGTTTTCATTTTCCTTTAGACGCTGTATCTCTGCTACATTTCATGTAGCCTGGGTGCCAGTCCCAGCCCACTTTTGTGTCCAACCTGGGCCATCCCAGGTATAACACCAAGTAATCTCCCTGAGGGCTGATGTGGTATGCTTTACCTACTTGGGTGAATTTTGCTTGTGTATCTCAGGTGCTGGAAGTTTCCACACCCCAGACCTCTAACTCCAGGCATGACCTTCTGTGGGGAGTTCCACTGCTTCCCTGTGGCTGGATATCCATAGTCCACTTGTCCTGGCTGATCAAAACTGCTTCCAGCAGCTGGCCTCTGTTCACATTCTACTTTGCCTAGTTTCGAGATGAAATTCTTGGAATATTTGCATGATGTGGCAATAATTTATGGCCTACTTTGAAAGCTTCTTCCCATACCTCCAAAGTATGATGCTTCTTTGATTTTGGAATTTGGATAACTGGCCTTCAATAGACTACATTTGCAATATCCACATTTAGCCTCTGATAGCTGGCCCTTTATCCTGGCAGTTTAAAACCTGTCCCAGTTTACCACTAATCTTACTAACTTTTTACTAATTCCCCTCCTTCCCTTAGTGTTTTTTTTTGTTTGTTTGTTTTTTTTTTTTTACTTTCAACTTGCCACCTTACAGGGAGAGGTATACTGATAGATCCCAACCCTTCTCTTCTCTCTAGTTTGCTGGGAGCCAACCATAACAACCAAAGACACCGTTGCGTCTAGCAGAGAGAGAAGCACCAACTGAATATGGTAAATTGCAGTAGACATACCAAGTTGTTGATCTCATCGAGTGCCAATAGTCATATCACAGATCATTCCAGGTGAATCCTGACAATACCAGCAACAGCATTCAGCCACTAAAGGCTTATATTTATTATACAGTCAACTATGTACCTGACATATCCCTAGGCACTTTAATCCTTATCTCATTTAATCTTTACCAAAGCCACTCCCTATTTCACATATGCAGATATCCAAGTTTCAAGAGGTAAGAAAACAGTTCTGGTGTCATGGAGACTAAATAATAATAGCCTTTCCTGCCAACACTGTTAGACAAAATAAAATAAATCATATTTTCAATACCTAGGTAAGTTTGCAAAAAAGAACGGGAAACCACTGGGCATTAGGAGTGAACTAAAACTTGGTTTGGTAAAGTGAGCTGACACCATGTCTGTGCTGGGTGGTTCCAACTTTGAAATAGGCCTTAAAGGCTAGAGATTTGGTTCTCACCAAACAAGAGATAAAGTAGAGATTTGAAATAGATTTCTATATGGACCAAGACCCACAAAGGTCTCTCATCTTTCTTTGGAAGGAAAGCCCCCAAAGGATACTTATCTCCACCTAAATAACTTGGTTCTGGACCAGTGATGGTCAGTGATGTCTGGTAGAAACAAATGAAACAGCACTAAGAAAAGCCTCAGGAAGTTTCCATAGCAAAAGCCATTCCTGATGAATTCTAGGATACATGAAAAAATAATTTGTCATGAATGAGAGTCAGCAGATACTGTAATTGGGGAGATTAGCACCTCCATGAATTTGGGAAAACAGAATAGTAAGGAATAGGCTATGGTGCACCTCGGTGGCTCAGTTGGTTAAACATCCAATTCTTCCTTTCAGCTCTGGTCGTGATCTCATGGTTCGTGGGTTAGAGCCCTGCATTGGGCTCTGCGCTGACAGTACGGAGCCTGCTTGGGATTCTCTCTCTCCCTCCCTCCGTCTGTCACTCCTGCTCTCTCTCTCTCTTAAAATAAATAAATAAACTCCAAAAAAATCTTTAAAAATTAAAAAAAGAAATAACTATGAAATAACTTTCTTGAAAATAAGTAAACAGACAAAAAAAGGACAGGTGGATTTGGAAAAGGACCAGATAGAACAACTGGAAAAGATAAATAGTCACTGAGATGTTAAGTAACTTGCCTGAGGTCACTCAGCTAAAATGTGGCAAAAGTGGAGCTCAAAACACCACTTTATGGGTCCCACGCTGTGTTCTGAACATCAGGCCACCCTAGCTTCCTACAAGTCAAAATTGAAGCTATTGAATTCCATAGGAAAACCTCACTCTGAAGGCAAAATCTCTTTAGAGTAAGCTTATTACTAAAAATCACACGCAAGAGCTTGAGGTAAAACAAAACTAAACCCCTGCTTCTCTATAGGGATTTAACAAGTTACAACAACCACACAGGCTTTTGAGATTGGTAAGGACCGTGGGAAGGTTTTTATAAATCACATGGTGAAGAGAACCATCAGTGGCTTTAACCATGAATGACACAACTCCCTTCTTTACCTTTAAGTTTCTGCCGTGTTTCTCATACACGGTTCTTTGAATGAGCGGAGGAGGAGTCCAGGTGAGACTGGCCCGAGTAGGTGATACGTAACAAAGCTGGGGGGGGGGGGTATATACTGTTCTGAAAAATTTGGATTCTGCTCCAGTTAGCCCTCTTCTCCTCCCTAACTATTCCACCAACCCTGACAAACTGGAAACTCACCGATGTTTACTCCAAACTGAACAATGGCAACTCAGTTTGCTCAGGTTGATTGCTCTAGAGGACTCGCAATAACCAAATTGTGGAGACATTGTTACTCTGTGTCATTTCCAGATCATGGAGCTAGATATTTTTTAAAAAAAATTTTATGTTTATTTATTTTTGAGAGAGAGAGAGGGAGGGAGAGAGAGAGAGAGAGAGAGAGAGAGAGAGAGAAGGGGCGGAGCCCCAAGGCAGGGCTCAAACCCATGAACTGTGAGATCGTGACCTGAGCCAAAGTCAGATTCTTAACTGACTGAGCCACCCAGGCGCCCCATTAACTTTTTTAAAAAAAATGTTTATTTACTTATTTTGAAAGAGAGAGAGAGACTGTGAGGGAGAAAGAGGTAGAGAGAGAGAAGGGGAGAGGGAGGCTCCATACTCAACCGACTGAGCCACCAGGCACCACAGAGCTATATTTTTTATCAAACTTAAGAGGCTTGTTGTATTGGACATTAATAATAACAAATACATTAATAATAACAAATACATTGTTATTTTCAAGCAACAGAGCCTCCAGTGCAGGAACCGTAAAGGTTTTGTTACTGAAAAGGTCCTTATATTGCAGGTGTTTATCCCAGGATCTCAATGCAATTGTCTCACTCTGTTCTTTCCACACTTTCCATTTTCACTCATGAGAGCCATCTCATGCATATGTGGTAGGAACCCCTCCCTAAGGAGAGAGAAAAAAATGAAGAAGAGAGGAGAGAAGACTTCAAGGTCACCTAGATATGCGCCCAGGTGCCTACATCCCCCATGGCCTTGTAAACTGAGACAACTTAATCAGACTGCATGTTTATGTGTGTTACCATATATGGGAGACAAAGAAATAGAAAATATATAAAAAAAAACCTATGCCATGTGATGTGGGCCACTCAGTTCTTTGGGTATGAACCCAACTGAGTGGTGCCGGCACGAATAAAGTTGCTTCCTGGAAAGAAAAGCCTTGGTGTCACGACTCTCTGTGAGAGAATCCTGCAACACATAAAGTGCTCAAAATGTTGTGAACATCAAGGAGCGTAGAATGGAAGAATTATGTGGTTGATGCCAGGTGGTAAACTGGAATGACATAAACATGACGTATCCCTCTTTCTAATGAATGCCTGATTATGGGGTAGATTGTGTCTCTTCTCCAACTATGCTATAACCTTCGAAAAGGTGTTTATTTACATCTGCATTGTACAACTAGGGGTTTATGATCTCATACAGCTGACAAGGACTGCTCTTGTGTTTCTGCCTTTTTGTACTTTCAATGTATAATTTGATTTTAGTTTTTATCAGAGAACCCGAACCTGGCAGATTTAAGGGCACTGACTAAAATTGTGCCATCCCATTCAGAGCATGCTCAATAACTCGCTGAGCTGATCATGCAGATGAGCAGCTCTGGACAAGTGTCTCTCTGCAGTTAGTCATTGGAAAGGAGGAGGCAGCTTGGCCATCCTTTCAGGCCATAATTACATTCTATTCCAGTGACCAGTGGTAATTAATTGTACTTTGTGCCCAGCGTAAGAATAAACACAGGGGAGAGTGTAGTGTCTGGTCAATGCTGCTGGCATTCTTGGAATTTGGGCTAGTTTCTTTCAACGGTGTAAAGGAAGTAAAAGCCTTACTTCTTCCCAGAATAATATGGGTTGTAACAGGCAGTGACCCGTAATAGCACCCTCCTCATACCCCCAAATGAGTCTTTAAGGTTAGTAACTTTTGATAAAAAATGAGGCTTGACAAAATGAGGCTTGCGTATATCCTCTCAAAAAACACAAGTCAGGGGCGCCTGTGTGGCTCAGTCGGTTGAGCGTCCGACTTTGGCTCAGGTCATGATCTCAGGGTTCCTGGGTTCGAGCCCCGCGTCAGGCTCTGTGCTGACTGCCAGCTCAGAGCCTGGAGCCTGCTTCAGAGTCTGTGTCTCCCTCCCTCTCTGACCCTCCCCTGCTCATGCTGTCTATCAAGTTATTTGTATAAGTTATTTGTACAAATCTACACAAAGATCCCTCTAAATAAGCACTTTGGAAGGGTTAACCATAAAACAGTTATTTTACCAGAAAAGAATGATTTTATTTGGGAATAGTATAGAATTGCAATTTGGGACATGAAAGCTGTGGCAAAACCATAAGCAAGTCCAACACACAAAGGAGAGGATTGTTAGGCAGAAGGAGAAGTTGGGAGGGGTTGTTTTGAATGAAAACCGTCCGTTGGCGGTTTCTCATTAGCTGAATTGCTAAAGTAGTTGATTTCTGGTAGAAGATTCAATATTATCTTTGCCTGTTTGGGTGTAATTGGTGATTCTTTCCTATCCAGGGGTCTGCAATTGACAATTCTAACTGTTGACAGCTGGGTGGAATAGCTCCCCTTCTCACCTCACATTAGGTTTCCCTTAATTTTCACAGAATAAAGGCAAATAATGTGCAGACCACTGAAAACACATTGCAGCATCACAGATTTAGAGGCTAGAAGAAACAATTTAATTTGGGCCTTTCTTTTTAAATTTTTTTAATGTTTATTTCTTTTTGAGAGACAGAGAGAGGTTGGAGGAGGAGTAGAGTGAGGGAGACCAAGGATCTGAAGCAGGCTCTGCATTGACTGCAGAGAGCCTGATGCGGGGCTCAAACCCACAAACTGAGATCATGACTTGAGCAGAAGTCAGGTGCTTAACTGACTGACCCACCCAGGCTACGCTGGCCTATATTTCTTGATGGAGAAAATGAGGATCTACCGAAGGTTAGTGGCAGAGCTTGGATCCGACCGGTAGCCTCTGAAAGTGAAGCAAAAGCTCTTCATACTCCAAGGCTTCATAGCAGGTAATGGGGAATAATTAGTCTATAGTTTAGAACCAACCCTAAAGTCTAGAGACTAGGGGAATTCAAAAGCAATTAATATTCTGTCTTCTTTAAGTTTAGGAATTAACAAACATTTTCAAGTAGCTAGTGGAAATAAGACTGCAGAATCTATTTGTTTTTTTTAAATTTTGTTTAAAGTATTCCAGACTTCAGCCATTGAAGTACCAATCGTGTGATTTTTTAACACATCTACATATGTACTCTGTGATGTACTTTTTAAAAAAGGTATTTAAGTTTTATTTTAAGAGCATATATACATTCCTGCCATAAACAAAACAGAATCATTTGCCATAAATAGAAGGTAATCTTAGAATGAATATAAAACAATGTTACAAATAGAATGTAACCTTAGAATGAATATAAAACAATGTTACTAAATTTTCAGTAGATACTATTATCTACTAAATATCCCTACTCCAAGGCCAGCCCTTCTTTGTTAAAAAGGAAGATCGGCAAATGTGAGTGGGGATGTTAATACCCATTAGCATCAATCTAAGACTTCATTTTTATTACAACCGGAAAAACTAAAAGAAAATTGAAACAAGAATAAAGTTATTACTGTGATCCACTTCTATAACACTTCCAGTAACCTCTTTAACCACTAGTTCAGTTTAGAGAAAACTACTACAGTCAATGCATTTACTACCATTAATACTTAAAGTTCTTTGTTATTTCCTGAAGAAGTAAAAAAGGTGGTAAGCATAGCTGAGGGCTTGGATATATACATGGCAGGTAAACTATACTTAGAGTTTCACCAATAACTTGATTTTTTTGGATTCACATAGTGGGTTTACTACCAATTTATCTGTGTGACTGTGGGCAAGTCATCATTCTCGAAGTTTCAGATCCTTCTCCTCTTCCTTTCTTCCTTCCCTCCTTCTTCCTCTTTATTCCCTCCACCACCACCCTCAGGAACATTTTTTTCTTCCTCCAACTTTTAATTTAAATTCCAGATAGTTAACATACAATGCAATATTAATTTCAGGTGTAGAATTAGTGATTCATCTCTTACCTACAGCACCGGTGCTGGTGCTTAATACCCATCGCCTATTTACCTATTTAACCCATCCCTCTGCTCACCGCCCCCCCCCCCCCTTCCAGGAAACAGCAGTGTGTTCTCTACAGTTAAGAGTGTTTCTTGGTTTGCTTCTCTTTTGTTTTTTCTCATCTGTGTTCATTTGTTTTGTTTCTTAAATTACACATATGGGTGAAATCATATGGTATTTGTCTTTCTCTGACTAACTTATTTCGCTTAGCATTATATACTCTAACTCCATCCACCTTGTTGCAAATGGCAAGATTTCATTCTTTTTGATGACTAGTATTCCTGTGTGTGTGTTTGTGTGTGTGTGTGCACGTACCAATCTTCTTCATCCATTCATCAATTGATGAACATTTGGGCTCATTCCATAATTTCGATACTGTTGGTAATGCTACTATGAACATCAGGGTGTATGTATTCCTTTGAATCAGTATTTTTGGATCCTTTGGGTAAATACCTCCAAGTGCTATTTTGTTGGATCATAGGGTAGTTCTAATTTTTAACTTAAAAAAAAAGTTTATCTATTTTTGGAGAGAGAGAGACAGAGACAGAGAGAGAGAGAGAGAGGCAGGCAGAGAATCTGAAGCAGGCTTTGTGCCATCAGTGCAGAGCTTGGACTCACGGCCCGAATTCACAAACTGTGGAGATCAAGACATGAGATGAAACCAAGAGTCAGCCCCTCAGCTGACTGAGCCACTCAAGTGCCCCTGATTTGTATTTCTTTGATGGTGAGTGATGTTGAGCATCTTTTCATGTGTCTGTTAGCCATCTGGATGTCTTCTTTGGAAAAATATCTATTTATGTCTTCTGACCATTTTTAACTGAATCATTTTGGTTTTTGGGTGTTGAGTTCTATTAGTTCTTTAAATATTTTAGATATATATATATATATATATATATATATATATATATACTGACCCTTTATCAGACATATCATTTGCAAATATCATCTTTCGGTTTTCTTGATTGTTTACTTTGCTAGTAGTTTAGAAGTTACAAGGTTTTTATCTTGACGAGGCCCCAGTAATTTATTATTGCCTTTCTTTCCCTTGCCTCAGGAGATATATCTAGTAAGAAGTTGCTATGGCCAATATCAAAGAGGTTACTGCCTGTGTTCTCCTTCAGGATTTTAATGGTTTCCTGTCTCACATTTAGGTCTTTCATCCATTTTTTACTTTATTTTTGTGTATAGTGTAAGAAAGTGGTCCAGTTTCATTCTTTTACATGTTGTCCAGTTTTCTCAATACCATTTAGTGAAGAGATTATATTTTCTCCTTTGGATATTCTTTACTGCTTTGTCAAAGATTAGTTGGCCATATAGTTGTGGATTCATTTCTGGGTTTTCTCATCTGTTCCATTGATCTGTGTCTGTTTTTGTGTCTTAATGTTTTGATCACTACAGCTTTGTAATAGAATTTGAAGTCTAGGATTGTGATGCCTCCCACTTTGCTTTTCTTTTTTAAGATGCTTTGGCTATTTGGGGCCTTTTGTGGTTCCATACCTATTTATGTATTTAAAGTAGGCTTCACGCCCAACATGGGGCTTGAACTCACAACCCTGATATCAAGAGTCATGTGCTCTATTAACTGAGCCAGTCAGGCAGCCCTTCAGTATCTTCATCTTTAAAATCACAATAGCTTGGGGGTGCCTGGGTGGCTGAGTCAGTTGAGCATCTGATTTTGGCTCAGGTCATGATCTCATGGTTCATGGATTCAAGCCCCATGTTGGGCTCTGTGCTGACAGCTAGCTCAGAGCCTAGAGACTGGAGCCTGTTTCAGATTCTGTGTCTCTCTCTCTCTCTCTGACCCTCCCCTGCTCTCTCTCTCTCTCAGAAACAAGCATTTTAAAAAATTAAAAATAAAATAAAATCACAGTAGCTTGGGTGCCTGTGGCTCAATTAGTTAAGTGTCTCAGTTTGGCTCAGGTCATGATCTCACAGTTCATGAGTTCAAGCCCTGAGTTGTCTGCACTGACATCACAATGATTGCTTTGGATCGCTCTCTGCCCCGCCCCCACTGCCACGTGCAGTCTCGCTCTCTTTCTGTTCTCCCACTCTCAAAAATAAATAAACATTAAAAAATTTAAAAAATCAGAGTAGCAGTACTAATTGGAGTTGTTACAAAGACTTAAAGGTCTAATACATATACAAACACATAATGCTTCATAAGTATTAGCTTAGTTACTGTTATATTTTATTATATACTGCTATACTGTGGGCTAAGTTTTAAGAGAATGTGGATAAGCCTCTCATGACAGAAAGAGCAAACTACCATTATTTAGAACAAACACATTTTTAGGTGGCTACTTTGTATGCAGGACAGATCAGGTTAACTTCCTCCTCATGGGAGACTTCTGTTGCCTAAGTGCTGCTTTCCACTCTGCTCTCCCCTGGACAGAAGTTCTCTGAAAGGGCACACCAAGGAGAGAAGCCACAGTTCAATGTTTGCAGAACAATTTGCCATCCACCCCCTAATGGTCTTGTTGTGCCTCTTCTGAGCCAACTGTTAATGTTGGCAGCCTTTCAACCTGCCTCTGGGGCCACCCATGGTCAGGGGCATGTGTGAATTTCTTAGGGTTGTTTCCCAGGGCATGATAACTCCTGGAGCTGGTGAGCGAAAAGTCTAGTCATCGATTCTAGAATGTTTGGGCACAAGGTAGGGAACTGAACAGAAAAGTGATGGCAGCTAGGCACAAGCACAAGAAGAGAATGCATGATGAAGGACATGGGCAAAACAAAACAAAGCAAAAAACCAAAATAAATTTTAAGAAGAAGAGAAAAATCTGTAGGGTAACACAGCAGTACAAAGTACAGGAAACCCAGAAAGCATTCTTGAAACTAAACAATACTGCAGAAAAGATTGTGATTTAAGGGAAGATAGCATAAAAATGGATGACACTAAAGTGACAGAGCTAGAAGAAAAAAGAGGAAAGTATTTGGCTCAGAGGGCTTTTGTAGAACTTTCCTGCAGTCAACTTTCTGTTAGCACTTGTGTGAATATGTGTTACATACATGCTATATTTTTATCAGTAGCTTTGAAGACCCACTTTTATTTTTGTTGACATGTCTCTATGCGAAAAACAATAAGACCTTAAAGATTTGAATTTCTTCCTTAAGTCACATTCCTTGTCGCAAGCCAAGCCTCGCAAAGAGTAACAGATGATAAATTCCAGTGTTTTCCAAGCCAGACTGACTTTGAGGTGGTGGCTTGTTTGGTTTCTATTAGAAACATTAAGAGAAATAAATTATTTTAGACTCACGGGAAAATGTGTTACAGACATAAAGTTTCCAAATATGGAAAATATTCAGTGATCTAACAGTTAAAATAATACAATCTATTGCTTTTCTCAATTGCTTCGAAAGCTTAACTGAAAGTGGACACATTGAAAAGACAGTGGTGGCAATTCTTCCCATTTCAGTCTCTCAAGATTACAGTTCATGTGGAATGACCACCGGGCCTATTTGTTTTTTTAAAGGCTTTGCTTCCCCACCAAGTGATAGTAAACATTAACCAGCACAAAGTGGATTCATCAAAGACAGCAGTTCTCAGCGTTAATTGTACACTGGGAGCAACTGAGGAACTTTTAGCAATACTGACCCTGGCTCCCATCTCTAGCAATTTGGATTTAATTTGGATGGGATGCAGTTTGGGCATCAAGAGTCTTCAGAGCTCCCCAGGCGATTCTAATATGCAACCAGGAGGTTTGAGAAACACTCACCTTGCTACTGAAAAGGGTGGCCCATGGTCCAGTAGCATCGCTATCATCTGGGAGCTTGTTAGAAAAGCAGAATCCCAGCCCCACCCCAGGCTGCTGACTTAGAGTGTCAGTTTGGCCAGAACCCACCGCGTTGAATGTGTACAATTTAAGTCTGAGAATCGCTGCTCTACAGAATTCTTGTCTTTGATAACTTTTTCTTTCTCTGATGTTGGACAGTAATTACATGATTCATAAAAGATAAAAGAAAAAATAGCTCAACTTCTGTTCTCTAAAACGCGGGATACTGGCTTTTGCCTCTATAACATTCTGCAGAGCAATAAACGGTGGATGATATGAAGTAAGATCCTTATATTCAGGGGTACCAGATAGAATATAGGATGCCTAGTTAAATGTGAATTTCAGATAAGTGGTGATTTTTTTTAAGTAAAAGTGTGTCAGAAATATTGTATGGAGAATATGTACACTAAAAATAGTGTTCATTGTTTGTCTGAAATCCAAATTTAACCAGGCATCCTGTATTTTTATTTGTGAAATCTGGTAGCCCTGTGTATATTCCCAGGAGTATCTCTTTGCTCTCTAGGCTGTCCCAGTAAAAAAGAGGAAATGATACCATAAATGGCCAAGTGGCTGTCCCCTAAGCTGTCTAGACTGATTGACTGTAATGTTTCTCATCATACCCAGACAGCCAGGCCTCTGTGACTTTCCTGAACCAGGCTGGTGACTCACCCAACTGGGAGAGTAATGGGAAATTTACTTGCTGACTCAGGAAGACATAAACCTTGGCAAACTTTTCCTTCAGTCCAAACCAAAAGAAAGAAAATTCCAAAGCAAATGTTAGATACAGTACAATATATAAAACGCTATGACCTGAGGCTGCAGGCAAACACAAGGTGCTGTAATCACATGTTTCCTATTAGTTGATTAAAAGACATGTTCACGGTTTGTTCCACTATGGAGCTCAGAGGCTGATACTTTTCTTAAGAATTACTGCTATTTGAGCCCCTAAGGGGCCACTTTCCAGGAATACATTTTAGATCTGTTTTCTCAATACTGCATGTAGTTGCAAATGAAGTAAGTAGTACATTTTTGAGCAGAGATGTGGGTGCAGACTGGATGGCCATCCGCCCCTTGTCACTGACTCACAGCAGGCTTTGCCACTACAGGCAGTCTGATATCTCAGTCCTTTCTTCTAGAATGTTTAATCTTAAACTCTCTACCTTGCTTCTCAGGCTGGCTCCAATCCTTTACTCTGTCCTACAGTTTCACCATTTTATCAAAATCGTAAAGCATAAAGCTACGGTAAAAGAGGAAACTGAATTTACATTAGCCAATTCTGCACTTTAATTTGGAAAATTTTTATCAGAAAAATCTGGGGGCTCCTGGGTGACTCAGTCGATTAAGAATCTGATTTTGGCTCAGGTCATGATCCCATGGTTTGTGAGTTCCAGCCCCACTTTGGGCTCTGTGCTGACAGTGCAGAGCCTGCTTTGGATCCTCTGTCTGCCTCTCTCTCTTCCCCTCCCCTGGTTGCACTTTTTCTCTTAAAAATATAAATAAATATGCTTTAAAAAAAGAAAAAGAAGAGAAAAATCTGAATAAAATTGTCATGAAAATTTTTGCAGTTTTGTATATTAATGACTTTCCTTAAATAATTCCATAGTTGATTTTGAGTAGGTTGAAAATGGAAGTGTAGACACCAACCATTTTTCTGAGCTTCTACATCTTTTTTGCTGAGGATGCACCCCTTTTTTTAAAGAGTCATGATACTGGCAATTCTGTTTTCAGGACCTGAAAATAAACCAGCTTGTTTCTGGCAAATACGGACAGAAACTTCTGTTTAAAAGCAAAGCCCACAAGGGACGCTTGGCTGGCTCAGTTGGTAGAACATACAGCTCTTGATCTTGGGGTCATGAGTTCAAGGCCCATGTTGGATGTGAAAACATAAAAAGCCCACAAATCCCATATTTCAGGAGATTCATAACCACTTCAATCACTGCAGACATGATGATGAAGGCTAAAAGTATTAAGTACCTAATATATACTTAGCAATGCTGTAAGGCGTGTAGGGGGAATACAGCCACAAAAGCTTCGCCACTGACTATCTAGAAATGCAGTCTATTTCCCATACTTTGAACCTGATCTGTCCTTGTAACTTGCTGTTGATCAATAGAATGTGGCAGAAATGATGTTGTGTCAGTAAAGCCTAGGCCTCAGGAGAATTGCAGCTTTCACCTCTGTGGAACATTGCCTTGAGAATGCCAAGTAAGGAAGCTGCTCTTAGTTTCAGGGGTCAAGTGGAAGATGAGAAGCCACAGAAAGGAGAACTGAGGCACCCCACTGAGAGCTGACAGCCAGCGCCAACTGACAAATATGTGAGTGAGACCATTTTGGACCTTCCATTCCAGCCGTGCCTCCACCGAGTGATGCTGTCTGAGGGAGATGGGGTGAAATGTCTAGTCAACCCACACAGAATCATGAGAAATAATAGATCGCTTTAAGCCACTGTGTTTGGGCGGGGGGTGGGGGGGTGGGAGGAGGACTGTTATTCAGCAATAGGTAACTAAAACTCCCCAGGGGAAATTGTTGTGTGTGTGTGTGTGTGTGTGTGTGTGTGTGTGTGTGTAAAGCAGATCTGGGGTGAGTTGGTGTCTTAGTCAGTTATGGATCTGACTCTTGGTTTCAGCTCAGGTCATTATCTCGTGGTTCATGAGTTCCAGCCCCGCATCAGGCTCTGTGCTGGCAGCACTGGGCCTACTTGGGATTCTCTCTTTCTTTCTCTCTCTCTCTTCCTCTCTCTCTCTGTCCCTTCCCTGCTTGCTCTCTCTCTCTCTCTCTCTCTTTCTCTCTCAAAATAAATAAATAAACTTAAAAAATATTTAAATAAATAAAGTAGATTCCAGGTCCCTATTCCTCCTCTTCATTTGCCTAATATGGATTCATCGGGGAGGGGGTTGAATGGGGTAGCAGGAACAAAGATTTAATGGGAGATTTTTAACGAGCATGATATGGCTAGAGTCTTGAAGTAAGAGGTCAGGTATAAGAAATGCGGCAGAGCTGAGGCAGAAGCAGAAAGAGAGTGTGCAGATTTTCTTGAACATCATGAAAGGAGGAGACAGGCCAATAGGGAAGGCAGATGCCCGGGAAAGTTTAGTTGAGTGGAGAGCAATATGAACTGCAGGTGAATATTCTGCAGTCATGATAGAAAGATGAAGGTGAATCTGCTTGAAAGAAACGACTCAGACTTTTACGTATGTGTCCACCTTCCTCATATGCCCATGATAGGGACATCACAACTAATCCAGTTTGAGTGTGTAACGCCATGGCTCTTGGTTGTGCTGTGTGGTGATACTTACTTGAAGCGTCTGGGTCCTGCTTTTATCTGTTTTGTTTGTGAATTCTGCTAATATGCCATTGGAAGAGAAGGTTCCATTGCCAAGAAACATTTGAATGAGAGGGAGTTAAACCATGAAGGAAGTGTTACTTAAATGAAGAAAAAGATTAGGTGGTATTTTAGTTTCCAAGATAGCTGCTTCCCAGCAGTAGATGACAAGTTACATTTAGTCTTTTTGTGGTTCCTGTTTGCTCTCAGGAAGAGATGAAAACCCAGAAAACTCTCAACAGCTGCCTCTCCCCAGGTAGTTTGGTGAGGTCAATTCTCTTTGCCACAGTGAAAATGAAATAACTTATGAAAATCCCGATTTCTCATATAGTAGTATAACTTCTACCCAGAAACCTTCCTTTTCAAAAGGCTCTTTGTGGAACTTTAGTTGCTGAAATAGAATAAGAAAAAAAAATCATCAGTATGGACAGATAGTTGGCATTGAAGACTCTCTGACACTCACCAAATTATGATTTTTTCCCCTTCTCCAGGGAAAAAGGTGGAAATAAATCCCTGTTAGGGAAATCATTCAAATGTACATGTGTTTTTGCCTAGACTATAAATCATACATAATGTAATAAGGGAAAAGTTACAATATTTGCAGAATTACAGTGAGAATCTTTTTGCTTATAGATTATGATTACTTAACAACTGAGCACATCTATATTTGTCAGGATTACTTAGGATTATATTAGAGTATCAAATTAACTAAAAAATCTCAGTGGTTTAGGCAACAAAAGTTTGTATTTCACTCGATTGCATGTGAGACACATTTAGTAAAAATATGTGATGCAAACATCAAGTTTTTTATTTCTTTCTATATACCATGACAGCATGAGTAAAAAATAGCACAAATTATACTTTCTAGCCAATAAAATTCCTATAAAAATAATAAGTTTTTCTGTCAAAGCTAAAATAAATTGTCTTTAAATATAGTAGCAACCAAAGTATGGTTAAACCAAGGAACAATTTTCAAACCATTATAGCCACAAAACCAGAGTTAACTGAGGAAATGGCTTATTAGATTTAACATAGTTTTCACAATATCTAAAGGTAAATTTATCATTTATCATTCAGAAGAAAGTTCTAAGCCAATATTGGGTTTCAGCCTCAACAATATTATGCTAATGATCAAATAATTTTCACACTTAGTTTAAAACTAATAAAACCAGGGGCCCCTGGGTGGCTTAGTTGGTTAAGCGTCCGACTTTTGCTTAGGTCATGATCTCACTGTTTGTGGGTTCGAGCCCCGCGTCGGGCTCTGTGCTGACTGCCAGCTCAGTGCCTGGATCCTGTTTCAGTCTGTGACTCCCTCTTTCTCTGACCCTCCCCTGCTCACGCTGTCTCTCTCTCTGTCTCCTAGAAATAAATAAAACATTAAAAAAAAAACTAATAAAACCAGACTTACATAATAGTGAAAAGGATGGGGGATATTTATATGTTTTATAATGTAGACAACTGGTTTATTTTGAAATTAAAAATTTTGGGCACATATGGGGCATTTTTTTCTCCTCTGTAACTACTAAAATTTATATAAGAAAAAGTCCTTGAGGATAAGATATGTTACTTATCAATTCACAGTGGGCATATATTCTATTTGTAATGTCTGGTTACATCCTTTCTTTGCAGAGCCACCTTTATTCCATCCTGAATGGTTAAGAGCAGCCTATTTACTACAATAATGTGCCTCAAGAGTGATCACGTGATTGAGGCATGGCTAATCAAAATATCTCACTCCTCTGAACATAGTAATCGGTTCAACAGTAAGCAATTATTATAAATAGAGCCAGTAAGAATCATTGCCTGGAGTTGAAATACTGATGTGAGAGGAAGGCAGATTTTTCAGCGAGAATGGGATTGCTAAACTATGACACATAACCTGGGATTGTAGATAACTATCTTCCCTGTTCAACTGAGGAGTCTGAAGCAGTAGGAGAGGATGAGATGAACCCAGAGGAAGAAACAGAGCTGGAAAAGACAGAAAAATGAGGATAGGGGTGGGAACTACATTCCTTGGGAATTGTGCGAGGTTTGGAGCCAGAACCAGCCCTTAGTTTCCTGGTCATGTGAAACCAGGAAATTCTCTTTGTTGCTTTAGCTAATGTGAGTTGGGTTATTGTCACTTGCATGTGAAAGAGTCCTAACAAACACTTCATTCTTGAAAGCCCTGTAGGATCTGCCGCAGTGCCATGGTATCTTACACGGAGTACTGAGTCAGTAAAGGTTTTCACTTAATGAAAGTATACATGGATCTGTCTTATGCATTGTTGAAAGGTATTATAGGTGACATGGCATAGCTGTGTCAAAACAATTATCATTACCTATTTGCTTCTGTAAGTCAACTCCAAGAAAAAATAATAATACTTTTTTTTTCCTTGAAAGTTCCATTTTCTCTGTTTAACATTGCAGCCTCACGGTATTGCTGAATTCTTAATCAACGTACCCATGTGAAATAGCATAAGATAAGTGAAATGTTCTTTCTTTTTCCCTGTCTCTCTTTCTAGCTATTTCTGTCTTTCTTTCTGTATCTCTCTATCTAGCTATTTCAAACACTTCTTAAATCCATACAGAAGATATTTTTTACTTCACTTTTTATTTGAAAAATGGAGTCTGACAATGTAAGTCCCAAACACGGTTTGAGAAATAGGGCGAAACAAAGAGAAGCCTGGATGGCTCGGGATATAATAGAGAGATTTAGGCAGTGTCAGCCCAGAGAAGAGAAGTGGGGGCTTGAGGATAAGAGACAAGAGTGTCTAGTGGAGGTGGGTGTGACATGGTGGGAGGTCAGGAGCCTGAGAAGGAGTCACAAACAGGAGAGGCTGCCACAGAGGGTATGGGGAGGGTTTTAAAGAACAGGTCTTTTGGAGCACCTGGGTGGCTCAGTCAGTTAAGCATCTGACTCTTGGTTTCACGCAGGTCATGATCCCACGGTTTGTGAGACTGAGCCCAGAGTTGGGCTCTCAGCATCGAGCCTGCTTTGGATTCTCTCTCTCTCTCTCTCTCTCTCTCTCTCTCTCTCTCTCTCTCTCAAAATAAAGAAATAAAAATAACAGGTCTAATATTCGCCTGCAACATACCCTATCCACCACTGCCCTCAGACTTTCTACAGAATTCTGTTGCCCGGGACTACCTTGCATTTAGGTTGCTTTGCAGAATCGATATAAAAGGGAACATGTTCCTTGTTGGGTTGAGCTAGGGTATGTGTAGTGTTGAGTGAACAGACCAGGTGCAGAAGTGAGGTGCAAGTGAGACTGAGAACTCCATGTAGGCTGAAGCCCCTTGGAGAATCCTGGGAAACCTTGGGAAGGCTGCTGGCAGGAGTGGGAATTCCAGCCACCAGAACCACATCCCAGATGTGTGATGAAATCATATTATTTACTTTAAAAGCAGCTGGAATCTGATTCAGAACCCTTGGTGCTCCTGCACGAGCCCGCCAATTGCTATGGTTTACTCTATCCTGGCAGAGATCTCTGGTGAACCTGAAAGTTCCAGCATTTAGGTATGGACTTCACAGCCTGCTACCTCGTTATCTCAGCTGAAGATGAGAAAGGTGTCCCTGAAAGGAAGGGCTAATGCAGGCAGGAAGGGGGATAATCGGGAAGGTTAGGAATATTAATACCAGAACAGATTTTGTTTTTATACTGCGCTCGGCCCATTGTAGTTCTGTGATGACTAAATTAATGAGTGATTTAATTCTAGGTATTAGAAACGGAAAATGTGCAGAATAGAGAACATGGGAAAATAAAGTTTAACCACTCATTTTTGTAGCTGTGGCAATATAAAGTTGGGAAAGACTTTAGAATCCAACAAATCTCATTTTTTCATCTCTGTATCAATACCATCTAGCCACTAGCCACACATGGCAACTAAAATTAAACAGAATTTGAAATTTAATTTCTCAGTCACACTAGCCACATTTCAAGTGCTCCATAGCAACATGTGGCTGATACAAGTATTTGAGGCAGTATAGATACAGAATACTTCCATCATTGCAGAAAGTTCTATTAGACAACATGGATCTATCACATCTCTGTCAAATAGTCTCTATCATTCACCCTTAGTGTTTTAAACTAAACTTTTTAAACTTTTTTTAAATGTCTTATTTATTTTTGAGAGAGAGAGAGAGCGAGCGAGCATGAGCAGGGGAGGGTCAGAGAGAGAAGGAGACACAGAATCCCAAGACAGACTCCAGGCTCTGAGCTAGCTGTCAGCACAGAGCCCAATGCGGGGCTTGAACCCATGAACCGTGAGATCATGACCTGAGTCGAAGTTGGACGCTTAACCAACTGAGCCACCCACGCACCCCTAAACTTTTTAAACCTTTTTAAAAAAAGTTTACTTATTTTGAGAGAGAGATGGTGAGAGCGAGCGAGCTCATGAGCATGAGCAGGGGAGGAGCAGAGAGGGAGGCAGAGAATCCCAAGGAGGCTCCCTACTCTTAGCACAGAGCCTACCATGGGGCTCAAACTCATGAACTGTGAGATCATGACCTGAGCCAAAATCAAGAGTTGGACTCTTAACTGACTGAATCCCTGTTTAAATTATTTTTAATAAATGTCATTCACCCTTGTGTTTTAGGTCAGACATAATTGCTAGATGGTTCTTGAAGTTTTCTTCTATATCCTTATCCTAGATTTTTTAGATATATGAAATGATTTATTCTCTAGAGGGAGCATATTATTACAATAACTGTTTAAAAATGTTGTTAATGATAAATGTATTCTAAACT
The DNA here is from genome assembly GCF_003009895.1 of Hyaena hyaena. Taxonomy (NCBI): domain Eukaryota; kingdom Metazoa; phylum Chordata; class Mammalia; order Carnivora; family Hyaenidae; genus Hyaena; species Hyaena hyaena. Next base: position 2,013,374 of record NW_024080916.1, on the reverse strand, counting down.
AAAATAGGTTAACTAACCTGAAACAAAATAAAAAAGTTAACTTGGTTTCTTAAAGAATCTCACTTATGCCTAAAGAGTAGCATTAGTGTAAACATCTCCATAATAGTAATTATTTTTTCAAAACTCAAAAGAAAACTAACTGTAGAAATACCTTTAGGCTTCACAAAAATGCTGAACATGCACCAAGCTTTTTATTTAATTCTTCTATGTTCCTTTGAGCTAGACCTAATGCAATTATGTGATTAAGAGCTCTTTATCTAACACCTTTATGAATGTAGTCATTTCCTATTAAATCCAAATATTTAACATTTCATGAAAATCCCCTGGCACATTTCCATAATGACTGAAAGGTAGAAATCCTTAATTAGTGTTCATGCTTTTAGAGGAAGTAAAAGTGGAGAGTTTAGAAAACCCCCCAAATGAAATCATTTAAAAGGAACAAAATTGATGAAGGCACCAGCTGATCTGAAAGAGTATGGCTCACAAGAACTTAGTTCATATCTGTTTCTAACATATCCTCTTTCTAACAGGCTGGTAGCTCTACCTGACAATTTCTACTGACATCTTCTGGTCATCTGTAAGGGAGCTGGGAAATGCAAGGGTTTTTGTTTTTGTTTTTGTTTTCCCCCTAGACACATTATTGCCACCACACAATATAAGGCTTTTATTACCAAGCGAGAAGGGGGCAATGAATATTGGGTAAGTAGCTAGCAATCTAGCAGCTAGACTTCCTCTACAGTCTAGCTACTTACAGAGCACATGGATTATCCTTTCTCTGTACTTTATTTCCAATGTTAGACTTGCATTGTATACACTTACTTATACAGGAGACAAAGTAGTGTAACAATAAAAAGCAGACTGTAATTAGAGTGATCCTATGCCCCAGTTTCCCCTAAATGGTTCAAGCATATAGCTGTAGTATCAGTATGATTATTATTGGTATCCCTCTTACTCTCTACAGTGTCCCAGTTGGACAATAAATTATATGGTCACTTTAGCTATATAGACAGTCTGGAACATCTCTAACACTTTCTAGCTCTGTGACTCTAATGAAAAATGACATAACTTCTCTAAACTCATTGTGTTAGTTATCTGTTACTCAATAACACATTATCCCTAGGATGTATGGGCTCAAAGCAACAAATATTTATTATGTCACAGTTTCAGTGCATCAGTAGTTAAAGAGCAGCTTAGGTGGATAGTTTCTAGCTCAGAATTTCTCTTGAATTTAAATGTTGGTGGGGTTGCAATCATCTGAAGGCTAGACTGGGAAGAAGAATCCACTTTGAAGAATCTACTCACTCAGGTGGCTGTTGGGAAGAGATCGCAGGTTCTTGCCATTTAGGCCTCTCCCTAGGCAGTTTGTATGTTCTTACTGGGTGGCATCTGGCTTCCCATCTGATAGAGTGAAAGGAAACCTGTGCCTTTTATGACCTTGTCAACAAAATTGCACAGTCACTTCTTCATTAAAAGCCATTCATGAAATCCAAGTTCAAGAGGTGGGGAATTCAGCTCCACAACTTGAAGGGAGAATATTTTAAACATTTATTTAAATAGGTTTCATACTTAACATGGGGTTTGAACTCATGATCCTGAGATCAAGAGTCACATGCTCTACCAACTGAACCAGCCAGGTACTCCTAAAGGGGACATATCTTAACATCACCACACTTACTGTTCTCATCTGTGAAATGGGGTAAAATTACCCACCTGCAGTGATAGTATTTTATGAAGAGGCAAAATCCATATATAGCATTTTAATAGAGCACTTGGTAATAGTAAAATAAGTCCCTTAATAAATGTAAATGAACATTATTTACTTATGTATTTGTCTAATTAAACTTTAAGTTCCTGGGAGGGGTCATATCTGATTTGTCTTGGTAATTCAAGCTCTAATTGCAGCGTTGGGCCTTAAATGCCCACCTTAAATATTCGGTGAATAAATGAATGAGTAACATATTCCTTAATAAGACCAGTTAGGTAGAGTGAGTGGAAAGAAAAATAATTCAATTGTCATGTGAATAAATTTATGTCTTATTTGTGTTAAAAATCAGACATAGCTCTCTCTACGTAATAGGGCATGAAAAAGTGAATAGTTATGTAATGTAGACTAAGTTATATAACTTCAATAACATTCACTGGTATATAATACTATAAACTTATGTAGTATCATACTAAATAATATTATATAACTATAATAATATCACCTTCTTATGTTCTTGATATTTAAATATCTCCTGAAAAAATTGTGTTCTTTAGGCACATGTCTAGCTATGTCTTTTTGAAATATGGAGTTTATTTTTATTTACTAAAAAAAAATTTCAGGGGTGTCTGGGTAGCTCAGTCGGCTATGTGTCCGACTTCGGCTCAGGTCATGATCTCCGGTTTCGTGGGTTAGAGCCCCGTGTCAGGCTCTGTGCTGACAGCTAGCTCAGAGCCTGGAGCCTGCTTCAGATTCTGTGTCTCCCTCCCTCTCTCTCTGACCCTCCCCTGCTCACGCTGTCTCTCTCTTTCTCAGAAATAAATAAAACATTAAAAAAATTTTCAATAATAAATGAGATGACATATTAGTAAACAATAGTAGGATTAAAGCATGTATCTAAGGAAAAGATTTCAGGAGCTATACACACATAATATATATACATGTACAATATAAAAATGGTGTGTTTTGTCATTAATGACACATTTTCTTGCCATTTTCCCAGAGAAAAAATAAATATATGGAAAACTTTGTAGACTATAGTTCTTAAAGAACTTCTGATTATGACTTTCATTTATTACAAGATTTTTAAAAACTAATTTATTAGTTTTTAATAAACTTTTCATTTATTATATATGATTTTCATTTCTTAATCTGAAGAAAAACAGAAGTTTTGGGTTATAATCTCCAGTTACAGCAAGGCTACATTTATACAAAATGATTAATAGGAGGAAAGTATCATTAATCATTTATCAAGTGCCAGGGACATTTTAAATTATACCAAGATTCCTTTTCTGACTCATGATATAAATAAAACATAGTATTCTTTTGAAATTCCATTTTTTCAATGGATTATTTTTAAAAATATGTTTGCTAATTCTGGACATACCACAAACACTTTGCTTTCTTTATCTAAGCCTCTACTTTGACTTTTCAGTGATAGAAGAGTAATTCGGACAGCATGACCCTCTTTCAAACATGGATTTTTTGGTATTATAAGTGCTGTACTGAGAAATGTGGTCTATGTCTTGGCACACATCAGCACTGCAAGGCTTTACAACAAATTAAATCCTTGTAAGTAGTTACAATGTAAGAGGATGCTGAAATTTTTTATTAGTTTTTAAATAAAATAATGTACATGGATTTCCTTTTACATTTTTAGAACATGTTGATTATTTGAAGGGAAATTCTGAAAACTACCAGACATATCCTTGAAGTAAAGAATACCTAGGTGTCCCTGGCTGGCTCAGTTGGAAGAGCATGTGACTCTCGATCTCAGGGTTGTGAGTTCAAGCCCCACATTGGGTTTAGAGATTACTTAAATAAACTTAAAAAAAAAAAAAAAATGCCTACCTTGAGACCACAGTGTTTTCTCACAATGAGATGCAGAGAATTCCAGGAATGCACAGGACATTTCTTGTCATTTGTGATTAATTTATCTACTTCATAAGCCTCCAAGCCTGATCCCAAATTGTAACCAGGAATAAAACACAGCTCCAAATCTTAGAAACACTATTCTAGATAAAGTTAGTAGTTTAAACATATTTCTTTGCTAGTTATAAAATGAAATTACTAGATAGTCTTGGGCTTTTCTACTTCTTGAAAAATATATATTCATTCATTCATTTATGCAACAGTGTTTTTTGAGTTACTGACTTCATGTGTTCAATTTATAAAAGTGACAATTGCTTTCTTATTCATACGTTCATCTATCCTTCAGCAAATACTTCTTAGTTTCTTGCTATTCAGTAAGAACTGTGCTGGGCACCGAATATTTAATGATCAGTAAGATCACCACGTTCACAACAATTTTATTTGTCAGTTATGACTCAGTACATCTGAGGGGATGGAGATCAACATGTTTGCTTCTTTCATGAAATTTAAAATAATTCTTCAATAAGTTTTTTTTAAGTTTATTTAGAGAGAGACAGTGACAGAATGATTTGGGATGGGGCAGAGAGGGAGGGAGAGAGAAAACCCAAGTAGGCTCCATGCTGCCAATGCAGAGCCTGAACGACGCTCAAACACAGAAAACTCTGAGATCATCACCTGAGCTAAAACCAAGAGTCAGACCTTTAACTGACTAAGCCATCCAAGCGCCCCATTCTTCAATAAGTTCTTAGTGATTTTTTGAAATATGAATTCAGCACTGTATTCAATGTTAGGGGAGAACATGTAAATTAAGAAAACATAGCTCCTGTTTATAAGGAACTGATAATTTTACTAGGAAAAAAATCCTGAGATGCCTGAAAATATCAAGAATTAATATTAAATAAAATTTTATTCAAATACTGTCAAAAACCCCAGGAAATAATTAAATGCTGAGATGTGAGTGGATTAGATTTGGAAACAAAGGGAAGGGAGAAACTGAAGCTAGGTAAAGCTTTCTGGAAAAGAGGCGTCTTGAGCTGAATGCTAATGTTTGGGTGGAATTGGGGTGGGAGAGCAGGTGAAAGAAGATATTCCAAATTGAAAAAAAAAAAAAGAAAAGAAAGTAAGAACCTCAGGAACAGAGGAAGTGGTGAGCATGGCATGTTTGTAAGACTTGAGGAGACCTGCACAGGTACTTCTCTTACTAAGGCTTCCTGCCCACCGCTCATGGCTCCCTTGAGGCCCAGAATTCCAAGTGCTTGTTTTTCTATTCACAGGTATTAAAGTTACTCTGTGTTGTGGTGCTTTGAATTTCAGTTTTCTAGGATATCCTCTATCATAGGTTATTCAAACCCTGAAAGACTGTTTGAAAAAGGACTCATGGCAATAGGACCACAAGGAAGGTGCTCAGTCATCGTACATCTCCAGGAGGAGATGTGGTTGGATATTTAAAATCTAAGTTTGACTCTAATGGAAGCAATATGTTTTATATATAATTTCTTAATCCACTCACTTTCTCTTCACATGTGAAGTTACATAGTGATATCATTGTTAATGTTCAATATTTACACTTATACATGTCACATTCTTAGGATTTTTATTTTTTTTATTTTTTATTTTATTTTTTTATATATTTTTTAAATTTATTTCTAGGAGAGAGAGAGAGAGAGAGAGAGACAGCGTGAGCAGGGGAGGGTCAGAGAGAGAGGGAGTCACAGACTGAAACAGGCTCCAGGCTCTGAGCTGGCAGTCAGCACAGAGCCCGACGCGGGGCTCGAACCCACGAGCCCCGAGACCATGACCTAAGCGAAAGTCGGACGCTTAACCGGCGTCCCAGGCACCCTTTAGGATTTTTATACAAAAGTAATCAATATGGTTATTTTAGTTTGACCATTAAGTCCATTGGTATTAAAAAGAAAAGATGAACATTTGAAAACCAGGTGAAATGAATAAACCGAAGAGTGTTGGAGAGAAAAGAGATATTCAGATGGTGAAATATTATCTATTCATCAAGCTAGAGTGAAAAGACAGTATATATTTTCTTTGGCTTATCAACATATACAGTCCTCAGGGGAAAAATCAAAAGAAGCTACCTTGATGGCAAATATTTCTATTAAACAATAATCTATAGAAGTTAAACCCATTTAAAGGCAAAAACAGGGGCGCCTGGGTGGCTTAGTCGGTTAAGCATCCGACTTTCGCTTAGGTCATGATCTCGCGGTTCGTGGGTTCGAGCCCGCATCGGGCTCTGTGCTGACTGCCAGCTCAGAGCCTGGAGCCTGTTTCAGAGTCTGTATCTCCCTCTCTCTCTGACCCTCCCCTGCTCACGCTGTCTCTCTCTCTCCTAGAAATAAATAAAACATTAAAAAAAAAATTAAAAAAAAAAAAGGCAAAAACAAAAACAAGTTAGGAGACTTGTATATTTGTTTTTGAAATTTGAAAGATCAGTTATCTTTGTCTTGTTCTTGCAACAAGGGAACTAACATATTTCCACATTTTCCCTAGCATGTATCTGAACCTAAGTTTGTAACTAACTTTTCCTATCATATGAAAGGAGTGTCTGATCTAAAGGCAACAAATGATTGATTTCCTGCTGTTATAAAAAATTTTATGATGAGGATTAGACATCTAGATGAGGAAGAGAAACATTTCACCTTTTCATCTTCAATGTTTGTGGATGTGAGCCAGTTCATCCTCAGTAGGCATCTTTATTCTGCCTATTATATATAGGGGGGAAATATTTGAGCAAGACCAGATGGGTTCATTTCATGGGAGTTATGAGCAACCACCCTAGTTTTCCTGGGGAGGTCACTGAAGCCCTGGGCTGTCAGGAATGGGGAAGGCCTTGGAGATCATTACTAGCTCCCTTCCTTGACCACAAGGATATGTAACCTTGGAAAAATTATTAATCTCCTAGAGAATCAGTTTCTTCACCTTTAAATTTGGGCTACAAAAGAATCTATCTGATAGGATTTAATGATTACTAAATGACTTAATACACATCAAAATGCTTAGGACAGAGCCTAGCACATAATAAGGAAGCTTAATAAAATTGTTAGTTATTCTTAAGTCTCTGGACAGTAGAATTAATTCTATTGTTGAGCTCAGTGTTGAGCACAAAGGATACAAAGACAATAAGGTCTTTATAGAAGGCTTCCTGGAGGATGTGAATAACGCCTGATACACATTTGAAAGAAGGGTAGGAAATAGCTAGATAGAGAACCTTGGGCAAGTTTGTTTGTGGCAGAAGGAAGAAGACTTGGGGGAAGTGGTTGAAGAGGAAGGCTAGTGTTTTCTAGGAAGATAGAGCCCTGTGAACCAGGATGTCATTCTGGGGAAACTGAAAGTAATTAAATTTAATATGGCAAAAGCCACTTTGTGAGGTGGGGCGTGCTTAAGAGTGTGGTGATGAATAAGATCATGGAGGGGATGTGTAGAACAAGAAAGGTAGTGAACCAAGACAGAGACTTGAATAATAGGACATTGTAGGGGTAGACTAGGCAGCACACCTAAAAAGGAGACAAGTTTTCTGCTTCAGTTCCCTTCCCAGCCACCCAAGGAGCAACCCGAGGCTGGCTGGGGATCTTTTCTTATCTTTTCAGATAGGAAAAGACAACACTGGAGGTGGGAGTGGGGATGAAGCCTGAGAGGCCAAGTAAATCTCCCTCGTTAATACCTGGGAGAGGAGAGGCAGGAAAGCATCAGACAAAAAAAGCAACGGCAACATTGTAGGATTGAGTTTAGTGGATTAGAGTCTCTAAAGAAATGGAGAGTAGAAGGGGGTTGCAGGAAGGGCTTCCACGAGTTATGAACTGAATCCACCTTGATGTTGACAGATAAAAATTTGGAGTTTCTCTTAAATTATTTTGGAGTAACTGGCCTGTGCTTTTGTGTGTGCAGAGACAAAGCCAAGTGGAGTTCTAGTTTGATTGTAGTCATTGAAGGAACTGTTATGGATAGATACTAGGATGAAGAGAGTATGATAATATGAATTTTGTGTCAAATGTACTATTACCACTGAACTAAACTAATAGTAGTAAAAGTATTAATGGCAACAAGTACTGTTCAATTCTGTAAGTAGGTGCTATCATCCTTCTCATTTTATAGATAAGAAAATAGAGGCACAGAATGGTTGGAGTGATTTGCCCGGGGCCACAGACCTAGTACCAGGTGACTTGAGAAACTGAACTCAGGCATTTGAATTTATAGAAACCAATGGAATCAAGATTCTAATTATAGGACAGCCTTGGTAGACAGGAAACTTCAAAGTCAAAATTCTTTTTACTATCTAATATTTTATTTCCTCTGTAAGAAAGTGATTATACTTAATGTAGATATGTTATTATCCAGCTCTTTTACGTTGGGAAATTGTTACAATGTAGTTAAAGAGTAGTGTCATTGGAGTGGGTGTGAGGCATAGCCTTTCTTCCACAGAATAAAATATGCTTCTCCCTCTCCCATGCACACAATACCTTGGCACATTGTGGATTCCGAATGAGTGCTGGCCGAATTGATATGTACTGCAGTAAACTCCCTGAATTTGCAAGGTGCTGGGTAGGTGACTGCTCAAGCATGATGACTCTGTTACAAAGATGCTTGCATTTATAACTCGGGGTGCCTGAAGGCACTGGGTTAGTCTGGTTCATAGTCTCTTAATAGAAATGGGGACCTGAGTTCACTTAATTTCGCCGGGCACATAGGTGTTGCCATTGCTCTGTATTCTTCCTTTTCCTGGTGTTCTTCCTTCCTCTGGCCTATTGGATCTCTGTCCTGGATCAGAAGATGGGGAGTGGGAGGGCTTCCTGGTTTTAGCTAGAGTTTAAACCTGTACAATCTTCTGCTATTCCTGGCTGGACAGATTTCCAAGAGGATTAGTTATCAGGCTTTTAATTTTAAGGAATAAAAGACCCTTTGAATTTATGTTTCTTTGGCGTACCTGGAACAGTGAGGGGAAAGATACATTTGTATTTCTGTGTATTTGTGTAGGATCACCTGCCTCACAGGGTAATTTCCCTTAGACAAGTGCTGGGCCATGGTTTGTGAAACATGGCCAAGGTTTTGGGACATATCTTTTAGTCAGATTTGAGAATCCAAATATATAATGCAATGGTACTAAAAATTCAAATTAGACATTTCATTTCCACTTATACACATACTCCTTCACAGGATTACTTAAGAGCTAGATTAGTGTGCATTGTGATTGAGTTGTAACACCCACTTTGGGAAAATAATCCAAAAGGACTGTTCCAGTACTTGTATGTTTTTAAGGTCTATACAGTGCATTTATACTCTCAATCTTCTTCACCAAATTCCTTCACCTGTGATACGCAATATAGGAAAGTCGCCTCCCTGGAAAACGTTTCGTCTCCATTCAGCATTTTATTGATTTCTCGCCATCTGCCTGGCCAGAAGGTAAGACTACAGACTCTAAAGAAAAAGGTCAAGGTTCCTGCTCTCAACATGAAGTCCGTGGAACTCTCAGGAGCCTGGAAGCCACAGGCTCCCAGAGGCCTTACTTCACTGGTGTATATTCCTTCTTCCGAGTCTAAAATTCTATCTGCTCACATGTCCTCAATCAATGAGTTATTACCGGAAATCACACAACTTCGGCTAATAAACTAGGAATAAGGTTTCTACTAGCCTGACTTGATTTGAAACAATTCCTGCCTCCACTTTGCCTCGCCAACCCTTCAAGTTCAGCTTTAACACAACTCGCCTGGAAGAGGCCGTGCCAGCATTCTGAAAGTTTATAATTAAGTTCCGTGTGTGTGGGATAGAGTGGGGGAGGAAAACGACCATTAATTACAGAGTTTCGTTTGAAACCGGCCAGGGTTTTAAGCAGTGGAAACCGACAGGCGGAAAAAGCTGTCCTCATTTTTGCACACAAGGCGCACGGGAGTTCCCGGCGGGACCCGGGAGCGGGGGGGGGGCCCTTGGCCGTCCCTTCGTGCACCGCGGAGCCCTGGGGTCGGGTCCGAGGCCCTCGTCCACCGGCGCTGCCGAGGCCCGGGGCTCCGAGGGACACGGGCTTCGGCACAGACACCTCGCTCCCGGGACTGGAGGCGACAGCGCGCACGGAAGTGCGCCCGGCTCTCCCCAGGCGGAGGCCGGCTCTCCGCCTCCTTCACTTCCTCCAGCGCCGCTGCCCGGCCTCCCGGGCGGGCTCCTCCCACTTCTCTACCTCCTTCCACCGCCCGCGGCGGCACTCAGGCCGGGGGTGCGGCGCTCACCCGCGCGGTCCCGGGCCCGAGCCGAGGCGCGCAGCGGCCGAGCGGGAGGGAGGCTGGGGGCCGCCGGCGCCGCTGTCCCCGCCCCGCGCGCCCTGCGCCCCGGTTCCCGGGCGCTCGCTCCGGGGCTCGTTGCTCCCGCCGCCTCGGGCGCAGTCCGCGACTCGCGGCGGAGCGGGCGGCCGGCTGGTTGGAGCCGCGGGCGCTGCGCGCTCCGGGAGGGGTGGCCGCGCTCCGGCCTCGGCGCCCCGCGCGCACTTCGGCGATGGCTTCGCCGCCGCCGCGGCGGCTGCGCCTTCGCCCGCGCCGCCTCCTGCTCCTTCTTCCCGGATTCCTGCTGCCTCTTTGCGGCGCCTTCAACCTAGACGTGGACAGTCCTGCCGAATACGCCGGCCCCGAGGGGAGTTACTTCGGCTTCGCGGTAGATTTCTTCGTGCCCAGCTCGTCTTCGTAAGTGGCTGCGCTTGGAAGGGGGGTCGGCCCCCTCCCCCACCGCGCGCGCGCGCGCGCCCACCCGGCGTTTCCCGGGGGAGACTCTCTGGGAGAGATCCCGGCGTCCGTCCGTGCCCCCCACCACCCGCGGGGGTGTAGGTTCTGGGTGCACGGAGTATGTGGGGCGGAGAACCCCCGCGGCACCCACCGCCGCCTCCTCTCGGTTCCCCCCTCTCGTCTCCCCGGACGGACGGCTTTGAAGCCGACTTGCGCTCCAAATTCGGGGGAAGTGGGAGAGCAACAAAGGCTGGTCCCGCCGGACCGCGCGCCGCCCCTGCCAGCGTCGCGGACTCGCTCGGGCTCATTCCCAAACTTCGTTTTTCTGCGGGACCAGTTCGCCTTCCCGTAGTCGGCTTCACACTCAGAAAGCCCTCCCCCGCACTTTCCGTCTCGCGGGCGGATTCTCGTTCTCGTTTACCCCTTTCCCAGACTTTCTGATGACTAAAATGACCAGAATGTCGTAGTCAACGCATCGTGTCTTACTTAACTCTGGTACCGTCCAGACCTTTGCACGTTTGAGGGCGAACGAATGCATTCAGTGTGTCATGTGTTCTTTTTATAGTGATTCATTATTTAGGTCATTGTTCACAAAGAACAAGGGTGTTTGCTGAGTTTTCATTCACTGCGGGTCATTGGAATACTGCAGTATTTAGGAATTCAGTTACGTTTTCAAACTGCTAACGTTTTCGCGTCCGCAAAGGCCTTCAGGATTTGTAACAGGGTTAATGTCACTATTGGATTCAAAGCTGCCTCGGACTCTGCCGAACCGGACCTCGTTCTCACTCCCTCACCCCCATATTAGCGTTAGAAATGACGATTTAATATATGTTCGCTCGATGTCTTCTGGTGTTTAAATCCTGTTTTGAAGAGGAAAGACTATTCTTAGGGCTCTTAGAAATGGTAACATTTTTTTCCCCTTCTCTGTTTTCTCTGGATTGAAGGTATTATTTTTGAGGCGGGAGAAGGGGGATAATTTTGATGGTCAGTACTTTGATAGGACCGTTTTTCCAGTTCATATGTGACTAATCTGAGGGTGATCTAAATATTTTTTCATGGCTAATAGAACACTTAGAAGGATTTATTCTTATAGTCTGAGTGTTGATTATCAGAGGTGTTGAGAATTTGAGTGTTGATGTCATCAAAGGTGACAACCTTGGCAGCAATAGATAACATGGAAGCAGTTAGTGGAAACTAGGCATTGTTTTATGTGGTGAACTCAGTCTTGTTTGTTGTCTTCAGTTTTAGTGCTTTCTATCTAGACCTGAGCACAAATTTTCCAAAGTGATAAAAAATGATCACTAACTTTGGGCAGCATTTACTACCCTCTCATTTGGTCCAATCATTCCGTCGGCCTTATCTGTTATTTAAAAGTTCTTTTGTTTCCAGATAGTTTTATGGTACAGATTTTACTTGTTGTCAGAGGTGCTCTTTTAGCTCTTAATTGGTACAAAAATTCTAATAGTCTTGAGAAAATACATTGTCTTTTGACAAGAGTAGGTACTTAAGTTAGCAAGAGTTAGCACTTAAATACTTAAGAGCTGATTGAATGTTTTGCAAATGGTGCAAGTCGAAACTGAGTTTAGCAGTGTAAAGATAATGACAAGATGATAAACTTTTAAGTGTTGTTGCTATGGAAAATGCAGTAATATCGAACTGTTGGCATGAGAGGTTTACCCTCTTTGATTGCAAGCGTGGATGGCTAATCTTTGACTAATCATCGTAGTTATTGAACATATTCTGAACCCACAGATTATATGACCTCTCATGTGGGCCTTCAATGGTAAGGTAAAATTGAACTTGCTTTGGTTCCATATAATATTTTGAAATCTTCATCAGGGACTTAGCTACTGATAGACTAGTGAGCTGTAGATGTAGCCTACCTTAAAAAACAGACATCAATTTTGAGATTAAAAAAACACATAAACAAAGGCTTCTTCTTCTTAGCTTTTCAGATTTAACAAAGCTTAGTGTAAAATTATGCTTAATTTTGTTAAAGATACTTTTAAATTTAACAAGCATTGGATTCCAAGGTACATAAGGATGCCATTTCTTTTTTTTTTTTTTTTAATATTTTTATTTATTTCTAGGAGAGAGAGAGACAGCGTGAGTAGGGGAGGGTCAGAGAGAGAGGGAGACACAGACTCTGAAAATAGGCTCCAGGCTCTGAGCTGGCAGTCAGCCCAGAGCCCGACGCGGGGCTTGAACCCACGAACCGCGAGATCATGACCTAAGCGAAAGTCGGACGCTTAACCGACTAAGCCACCCAGGCGCCCCATAAGGATGCCATTTCAATTAGCAGCTGCATTTATTGTTCTTCTTGTTATTTGGTGTGATTATGAACTTCTAAAAGAAAACGAATATCCACAAATAAAAAGTGTTTATTAAAGACTCCTTTCTTCTCAAAGAAGAATCCTTGGATCAGTGAGGAAGCAACAGTAATGAAGTCTCTTTCCATTGCTTCTGGTTTCTTTTGGTGTCTAAATACCCCCAGCAAGCTGTAGAATTATTTTATGTCTCATTTTGTTGTTATAAAAAATTATTATTGAATTATTTCCATTTTATTGTGAAAACTGATGAATCCTTGTTTATTAAAGAAAAAGAAAAATACTAGGGACAAATCTTAAGGTGACGCCTCAAGAAATCCCTTCAATAATGAGTCCTAGGTTTAAAGTGAAAAGTCACAAAAATTGTGATTTAGAATTATGAAAAATAAAAAGTTAGCATTCTGTATTTTTTCCCCTGTATGAATTAATTTACAGTGACTATATTGCCAAACTTACATAAAATTTAAAGATCATATCCAGGCCATGAAGAAAAGCTATGTTTTTCTTGGGTGAATAACTGGAGAATTTAAAAATTGTACCTTAGGTTTAATTAGGATAATGATATTGTATGTTGGTTAGCTTATTTTATAACCTGCAAAGCACACTTACTTACCATATCTCACTTCACTCTGTAGCACAAACCACCAGGGGAAGTAGGGAAGCAGATAAACTCATTGTACAGATGAGGACACTGAGGCCAGAAGGGTTTTCAGTCTTTATTTTTGGAGTGGATTGGTGTGAGGTGGGGATCAAAAGACAGGGTCCAAAAAAAAAGATAGGGGATCAAAAGATGAATTTGATTTTGAATCAAAATTCAAAGTCTATTTAATTTTAGGATTCAAATTAAAAAAAAATGTTTTAAGTTTATTTTTGAGGGAGAGAGAGAGAGAGAGAGAGAGAGAGAGAGAGAACGTGCGTTAGTGAGGGAGTACCAGAGAGAGGATCCAAGGTCCATAGGATCCAAGGTCCCATGACACATTCAGTAGTTCTCAATTCTAACTTCCTGTTTGTAGCACCTGAAAACTTTTAAAATAAAACTGCTGCCCTGGCATCATCTTGGATTTAAAAATTGAGCTTGGACTTCATATTCCAACAGCCTGTGGATCATTCCTCCTTGACCAGCCCATCTTTAAAAAAAATTTTTTTTTAAACATTTTTATTTATTTCTGAGAGCGAGAGAGAGACAGCGTGACCAGGGGAGGGTCAGAGAGAGGGAGACACAGACTCTGAAGCAGGCTCCAGGCTCTGAGCTGCCTGTCAGCACAGAGCCCAATGCGGGGCTTGAACCCATGAACCGTGAGATCCTGACCTGAGCCGAAGTTGGACGCTCAACTGACTGAGCCACCCAGGCACCCCTTGACCAGCCCATCTCACCTTAACTAAAACTGAGCCGTTTTTAACCAAGTGGTGATGTCAGTTGCACCTTTGTTTCTATTAATGGTGCCATCATTTTCTCTGTTGCCCTGGGAATAATTTCATATTCCTCCCTCTCATTTTCTATTTTTCTTTGTCTCTCCTACTATAGTCCCCTAATATTAGTCAGTGATTAGTCACCAGACAGAAGGTCTTAGAAATTCTTCCTTGTTAATATTTCTTGCATTCGTCTCTGCTTACCACCTTGACTTCAGTTTCTTGATTTCAGCTTAGTCAGAACAGTGGTCCCTGGCACTCAGATCCTCATCCCTCTAGCCATCCTTTGGATCTTAGATCTTACGTTTCTAATAGTTTTACCTTTCCGAAGCATCTTTTTGACCTGGTACTCTACTAAAATTTCCTCAACAGTGTGACCATGGCCAGAGAGAAAGTCCAGACTGCTTAATCTGGATGAAGCCCCTTTTCCTGACCTAACTTGTGTGTACTTTTCAATGTTTATGCACGGTAGCTCCCCTCCCCGCTGGAGCCATCTTCATAACCCTTCACCTAGTGATGCTGGCTCATTTATGTGAACTTAGTGTAGATCTGGCTATATTGATTGTTTATTCTTGTCATAAATAATATACATATGTAGACTGTAGCCTTATAATTTAAAAAGCAAGCTCTATGTTAATTACTCCTGATTAAGACCCAGGGTTTATAGGACTTTGTAAAAGAAAAGAGGAAATATGTAGAATTTACCCTTACTGTGTCTCTTTCAGGTTATATAAATACTGACTCTGTAGCACTTTTTTTTTTTAATGAAAAGTAAATCTGAGACTGGAATTACCACTCTGAAAAAATACGCTATATTATACACATTTTTTTATATATGTATATGATAATTTTTCAAAAGTTGCTTTTGATGAAGGCTCATTCATTGGTCAGCCCGGAGTCAGCCAGATATATTAGATCTTCTTTATCTTGGAGAAGTCAGTGCTGAAGCAGCCAAATAACTTAGTTCATTTGGAGGGTTTAAAAAATGTACTTGTCATTGTTTGGCTGGTTGCCTCTCTTTGGTAGCGAAGGTCACATTCCCTGACGCAGCTGCCCTCAAGTGTCCACTTTGGATAGGAAGTGCACCCGAAGGGCATCCTCCGGGTTGGTTTCTCTGATCCTCCTGGCTCCCTCTCGCTTCCTCTTCCTTCTCCGTGCCCATCTCTCCTGTTTTTCCTCCTCCAGACTCCTCCTTTACCTCTCTTCCCCGTTTTTTCCATCCTCTATCTTCCCCCACTCCCTTCTCTTTCACTTTCTCCCCACTCCCTCTTTCTTTTACCCCTCCTCCCCTGCAACCCCCTCCCCCCCCCCCCCCCCCCCCCCCCCCCCCGCATTCTGCCCTTTACCTTTCAGAATTTCTTGGGGCATGATTCTAATTAATAGTCTGCTCCTGTATGTTAACCTTAATGTTGGAGTCCTGTGATGGAAATGTCTCGGAGTCATTTGACCAGAATGGGGAGGAAAAGGATCCTGATACTGTTCTGGGGTAAACTTTTGGGAGGGAGATGGAATCTGCCCGCAGAAGGCAGGAGGCATAGGAGAAACTCAGTTGCTCAGCTTCAGATTTTCTCTTCTATTCAGTGAAATCTCTGTCAGCTCCAGCGAACCTCACGTATCTTCCCGAACTCTCCACTCTTGTCAGGAAGTGTTGCAAGTCCCCTATTTTCTACCCTTCTTCCTGTTTTCACTCTTGAGGTCTTGCATTTAAGTTAATTAATGATCCTTCAAGGAAACTGAGGAAAGGAAAGCCTTTTGAAAATAGCTTTTAACTTTTATATTTCCTACTTTATTAGAGTAGTTTATTCATTGTTTTTAATTCCAGTGCCATCATGTATTTTTATGATGCTTTCAGCTTTTCTAAGTTTGTTTTTGTCTATTATCCACTTTCAGAATTTTTTATTAAAGTAATCATAGTGGGCATTGTTATACAGGAAACTGAGGCTTTTCAAAGATTTAAAAGTGACTTTCTCAATTGATTTATATTGGGTAATTGCAACCTATAATATCAGACTGCTTATTAGACATTGCTGCTTATATTGCCAAGTTTTTTCAGCTCTGTCACTTCTCTTACCCTAAGTAAGCTGTTGTAGACATTAATTAGACATTCTTAGATGAACTTCAGTAATTACTTAATTTTTATAAGGCATTTCATTAGCAGGCTGTTTTGTTATTATAGCAAAGAAATACATGATATAAATACAAGAGCCTCAACAGGGCGCTTGTTTTTCTGTACTGTGTGTTGCTTTTATATTCCTTAATTTTCTCAAATATCATCTTTTATTGTTTACTTTTTATTCTCTATAAATATTTAATTTTTCTCTATACAACTCCTTAGGACTTAACATATGTCGAAGGCAGTTTACTTTCTCTATCTTTCCAGTTTTCTTTTTTAAAAACTTTCTGTAATATTCTTTAAAATAACTTAAACATCATGTTGACACTTTGGACAAAGTACTTGTATTCCTCAGCTTTTTTCTCTCCCGTTAACCTAGCATTTAGAAATTGACAGTGCTTACACATTCCTTTTATATTATTCTGCCATTTCTGTGGCATTTCACCAATGTGCAAGACTGCACATGAAGGTATGCTTAGGAAAACCTGATGAACACCCATGTTAGTACATCTAATTACCCATTATTTCATGCCTGCAATGCGCAAATGGTCGGCTGAAAAGTAGCAGCCTTGTTCATGGTCTTATCCAAGGAATGCGAACTTTGTGCCACCAGTGGAGTGCAGTTTTCGTTCAGAGCTCTCCTACTGTGTCTTTTTTTCTGTCTTTGCCCTTGTTTTCTGTCTTTCTGTCTTTGCTGTCTTGTCTTTTTCTAGTCCGTGTTGCTAGTTACTTTCCAGCCCTCTCTGGCTCATAGTGCCCAAGTAAAAAAGTATCTGAAATCCAAAATTAAGAAGAAATATGTTACATAAATAAATTCTTGTAAGGGTAAGTTAAATAATTGGATATTTAATAGAGGATGATTTCTGGATTCTAAAGGGGTTGGTGGTAGTGGAAATGGTTATTTACACAGTGCATTTTTAAGATTGAAACCTGTAATTACTGAATTTACTTGCTACTTACCTGTCAATTTAAAAAACTTTTCTTGAGTGCTTGTTACGTGCCAGGAACAAAGATAAATTAGAGTCTCCTACTTTCAAGGAAGCTATTTATTTATTATTTTTATTAGTTTTTTTAAACATACACACACACACACACACACACACATACACACACACACACACACACACACACACACACACACACGGTGTGTGAGCCGGGGGAGGGACAGAGAGAGGGAGACACAGAATCTGAAGCAGACTCCAGGCTCCCTGCTGTCAGCACAGAGCAGAGCCTGATACGGGGCTCAAACTCATGACCTGTGAGATCATGACCTGAGCTGAAGTTGGATGTTTAATGGACTGAGCCACCCAGGCACACCTCAAGGAAGCAATTTATTATAAGGTGGGAGGAATAGCTTTGATAAAAAATTATGAGTCTATAATGTGCAATGTGGTAATGGTCCAGAAATGAGTTTTGCTTTCAAGTTTCTAGGCAAATTCTGAGAACCATCTCCTTGGTCCTCAACCTGAACCTGGCTATTATCCACAGCACTGAAATCATACGCATGCCTCTGCTTTTATTATGGTTATTAGGACTGTTGCAGGAATTGACCCCATGCCTTTTCATGTGTAGACCCTGAAAAGTATACTTGCCTGAAATGTTCATTTCACTGTCATGCACTCAAAAAACATTGCATCCAAGGGCACCTGGGTGGCTTAGTCAGTTAAGTGTCTGACTCTTGATTCTGGCTCAGGTCATGGTCTCATAGTTCGGGTTCGTGAGTAGGAGGCCTGCGTGGGGCTCTGTGCTGGCAGCATGGGGCCTGCTTGGGATTCTCTCTCTCCTGCCTCTGCCCTGCTCAGGCGCTCTTTCTCTCCGAAAATAAATAAACATTTAAAAGGAAATTTTAAAAAAATTAATCCAGATGAATAGGGGAAGTTTAATGATGTGTATGGTCAAATTTTTGACCTTTTGAAATGGAAAATTATAATATAAAATCATGTTTATTCATATAAATGTTTTAGCAATTAACCAGCTCCCCTGCAATAAAGGAGGGTGGATGACACTGAGTGCCTTCTTATTCATGGGGGTAAGGGCTCTCATACTCATAGCCTTTTTTTTCCCCTGCTGAGTGAAAACTAAGTTGGCTGTGATGAGAAGGAGCCAGCATTGATGTTTTACTGATGCCAAATATGACTGCATAAAGCTTTATTAAACAGGGTGTGGTTCGGTTGGGAGTTTTGCCTTTATTTTGAGTATGCAGTGTTTTTTTTTTTTTTTTTAATTGAGTATGGAGTTTTAAGATAAATATCAGAAAGCAGGATTCCTGTAAAGCAGCCAGCCATTCATGCGGCCAGCTCTTGACTAGTCCAAGTATGATTTAGCAGATACCATCCAGGGGAAATGAAATTGAAATTGATAAATAAAAGTTAAAATAAGTATATTTCATATTAAAACGTAGCTTTGTTCATAACAAAAAAGTGAAAGGCAGTTAAGTATTTTTTTTGCTAGAATTTAAGTTGACTAGATGTTTAATGAGGAAATGAAATAATAAGGGTGATAGCATTTATTGAGGGCCTTCTGAGTATAACTCTATCTTGTGTTCTTCACAGAAACTTCAGTTTCTTCTCATTCTCTTTTACTGTATGCTCTTTCTTTACCTGACTCCTAAATGCTCTTGCTTCACAGCTGTTTGGCTCTCTTCTTTCTGGAACTTCCCTGCATGAACCCATCTACTCTAAGTTGACATTCTCAATATGTTATCTCTGAGACAAAACTCTCCTCAGAGCTCCTGACTACCATTGATATCTAACAGATATTTCAGAGTATCATTGAGAATCCTTGGTTTTCCTGTAAATATTTAATCTGCCTTCTACTTCCCAACTCTTTAGGCTTTTTGTGTGTGTGTGCTGTAAATGATTCTCCCATCTAGGCACTCCAGAGTGAAACCTGGATGACGTGTTTTAATCTTCCCTTTCCTCCACATTCCAGCCACCAGCTATTCCTGTTCATTCTACCCCAGATACTTTCCAAGTCTACCCACTCATCTCCTTCTCTACCCACCCTCCCAACCTAGGTCACTTATCATCTCCTCCCTTTGCTGCTGAAAGCCTCTTGCTTTCCTTATTCCATTTTGCTCCCCTCCCTCCTTAATTGTTTCTACAAAAGGCACCAAATTTAGTTTTCTTTATTAGATTGTGTCATTCTTTTGCTTAAAAAAACGCAAAGGCTTCAAGTGGATCTTATGGTAAAATCCAAGTTTTGCATTGGTTGACCGCCCCTGCTTGATTTAGTTCCTGCCAAGTTACATGTTTCACTCTTAGCTTGCTCTCCTGTCTCAGCCACACCTCTTTTCTTGAAATTCTTGGAGGTTAATTTCTTTCTTGCTGGGGGTCTTTGTCCCTCTGCCTGGGGTGCTCCCATTCGCTTCTTCATACCACTTCCTTATCCCACTTTTCTCACCATGCTCCCCTCCCCCAACTCAACAAACACTCCTTGGTGACCATCTAATCCTGTACATCTCCATTCATTTAGAAAGAAGTTTCCTTGCTACTGTATCTAAATGAGGTCTTTCCTCTTCCTTCTTTACAGAAAATTTCCTTTGATTTCTCATTATGTAAAGTAAGTATTTCCCCTCCATTCCTTCAAGATAACTTTCCTTTATCTAAAGAACTTTTTTCTTCTCTCTCTTCCCAAATAATCTCTTAGCCAATTGTTGGTTTCCTTCACAGCACTTGTAAGCATGACTGATTTTCTTGGTCAAGTTCTTTATTTTTCCCCAAAGGGAATGCAAACTCCACCGAGAGAAGGAACCGAGGTTGTTTTATTTATCTTGGTGTCCCCAGTGCCCAGCACTGTGCTCTATGTAGAAGAGTCATTCAAGCTGTTTCTTTTTCTGAATGAATAGGAAAAAACTAATGAAAAAGTCTCTTTTGCTTAAAAATTGGACTCTATTATATTGTCTCCTGTTCATTTTATCCTGAAAGAAATGGAACAGCAATCCTCTTCTTTGGCCAGTATTGACTAGATTAATCCTCTGAAAAGAGAAATTTATTAGTCATTAAAAAAAATTGAAGCACAGTAGTTCTAAAACAAGATATGTTTTCAAAAAGGAAACATGTTAATGTGTAGAATTACAATACTTTAGAATTATATATTTTTTTTGTTTAGCATTCAGGATATAGAAAGTCTATAGTAGACCACACACAAAAAAACTACCCCAAAAAAACCCCAAATCAAAATAAAATGTCTGTCCCGGATTCTAGCCAGCACACATTTTTAACAGCTTTTTTGAGATGCAGTTGATACATAATAAACTGTATATATTT
Source organism: Hyaena hyaena (assembly GCF_003009895.1). Classification (NCBI taxonomy): domain Eukaryota; kingdom Metazoa; phylum Chordata; class Mammalia; order Carnivora; family Hyaenidae; genus Hyaena; species Hyaena hyaena. The sequence goes on along the minus strand of NW_024080916.1, from coordinate 1,992,969 downwards.
AAAGTATACAATTTGACGACAGATTTTTAAATGACATGTCACCCTGAAGTTGCCTTATAAGATGTTATTAGCATGGATAAACTATGTTGAATAATATATATATGTAAGAGTATCAAATGAATATAGAAGATAGATTATGCCCTCAGTGAATGGTTAAAAAAAACCTGTGGATAATAGCAGGAGAATGATTGTTCTTCGTAAATGATAGGTTATTTTTTATGCTTTGTGGAATTTAAAATCTTCTATTTGCTTTTGTATTTTAATAGGATGTTTCTTTTGGTGGGAGCACCCAAAGCAAACACTACCCAGCCTGGGATTGTGGAAGGAGGGCAAGTCCTCAAGTGTGACTGGTCTTCTCACCGTGGGTGCCAGCCAATCGAATTCGATGCCACAGGTAAATATTGAAGCAGTGGCCCCTTTTCTTTCTTTTTTTTTTTTTTTTTTACAAATAGTTTATTGTCAGATTAGTTTCCACATAACACCCAGTGCTCATCCCCACGAGTGCCCTCCTCCATGCCCATCCCCCCTCCCCCTACATCCATCAATTCTCAGTTTTTGTCAGCATTCAAGAGTCTCTCGAAAGGGAGAGAGGCAAACCATGAGTGGCCCCTTTTCTTAATGTATAGTATTTAGAATTTTACTCTTTTTCCCTTCCCTCCTGTTGGGGAGCAAGAATTCCTTTCTCTTTTAAAGGTCCTTCTAGCTGGACTAAGGATCAAATTGACAGCGGACAGATTAACAGGAGAAAGTCAGACTTCCTCGGTGAATGTATGGGTAACCCATACAGACATGGAAATTCCGAAGACATTCAGGCAGACTGAGGAGAACTAAGGGAAAAGGGGGTAGGGGTCTGGGATTTCAGAGAAAAGGAATGCATTTTACGGAGTAATGATGAGAAAAGCAGACGTTTGATAATTAGATGTTTGCCCTGCCATACAGATGGGTCACTCATATAAGGTTTATCTCTGTTCGTAAGCCTTATTCTGAGGAAAATACTCAATTTAGCTTCTGTGTGGTTAAGGGAGGGACAGAAGGCTCTTAAGTACACATATCTCAGGTGCCTTTACCTCAAAATAATCCGTATGCCAGAGTGGCACATTCTGGGGGAGGGGCCTATCCTAAACCCCTTCATTCCCCCCCATTTGATATTTTCTTAGTATCATTTAGTTTTTGAAAGAATTTACTTTAGCTTAAATATAACAACTTAATAAAACAGTGTATGTAAGCATTTCAGATCCCCAGGGAAAGTTACATGAAGACAAAAGACTTACATTATTTTTTCCTACAGTTTTGTCATATTTATAAGAGCCTTGAAATACATTATATTTTCATGCTTTGGATGTCTTCAGTTTCAAACTGACAGTGTCATTCTGGAGAAATCTGGAGAAATCTATTAAAATGTTTTTGTAACTCTTCTGAGAAGAAGGAGCAAGGCTTTTAGTCCTTTTCTTTATCAGAATATTGAAGTGTGATTCACTGACAATTGTGCATCAACTCCCTAATCATGAAATAATCTAAACCTTGAGTTGTGCTACCAAAACCAGTTTAGGAATCTTTTGTATTCAGGTAGATTTGGTTGACTTAAAACAAATTCTTAACCAAAATTTATTGGATAAGTCATGCATTATGGCTTGGATAACATTAAAGTCTTAATTATAGGGACAAATTTCTGTGTCAGCCAAAACTGTGGTAAATAGGAGAAAAATAGCATGAGGAAAATGGGAAGAAAAAAGTTGAGTTTTACATTTATATCAGTGAAATAAAGTATATATAATCCTGTACACATTTGTATTGGTGTATTTATCTACATTTGTGAAAACTTAGAGAATCTTCAAAGAAATAATGTGGCCTTTTTTGGGTAAAATAGTTTTATAAATTTTTTTAAACAATTTCGATTTGCTGGCTTTGAGAGAATATTTTAAGATAAGCCTAAAGACAACTAATTTTTTTTACATATTGTTGTTTCCTGCTAGTTCTAAAATACATTAGTTCTGGGAATTATAATATTAGTGAAACAGGAATCATGATGTAGACTGTTCCAGTTGACATTCTGATCAGTGCCAAAATGAGTGTCCATCATTAAGTTAACTCTTAATAGAAATCAGGTCACATATTCCTATTTGTTTTTTTCCATTTGAAATCATCTACATTAAACCCTGTTGTATTTTCCGTATATGGCTGACATTTGGAAAACCCCAAGAGTATGTAAATAGGCTCTATTTGACCACGAATGGAGAAACACCAATGATTCAGTATAATATGAGTCAGGGCATTTATATCTTCTAACAAAATAGGATAGTAATAAAATGAAACTGTACTTCAGTTGGATAGGTTGTACTGTTCAGATATATTTCTGTATTCTTCACCATAGGTTTTTGTGCAGCACAAAGTTATTTACTGGTTTTTTGAAATTTGGCTTTATATACTGTTTTGTTTATTGAAAAATTAATATATGCACTTTGTAAAAAGATTTCAAAGAGTCCAAAAAGGGTATACAATGAAAAAGAGGAGTCTCTCACATCAGGCTGCTTAGAGGCAATTGTTCTAAACAATTTCTTTGATCGTTCTAGAATTTTCTTACTCCCATGTACGTGTATATCCTTAAAAAAAAACTTCACAGATAAGAATATACTCAATATTTCTGTTAAGCACCGACTCCTCCCCACCCCTTCCAATAATATAAGTCTTATAGATTTTCATTTATATATGTATGTGTATATACATATGTGTATATATATGTATATATGTGTATATATATAGATTTTCATTTATATATGTTTGTGTGTATATATGTATATATGTATATATATGTATATGCATTTACCTCGTTCTTTGCAAAATACTGATGTATTTATTCTTTAGTATATATAACCTAATTTATTTAACTTTTATTTCCTGTTGCTGGACATTTAGGTTGTTTCTAATATTTTGTAATTATAAACACTGCAGTAGTAAAAAATATTATATGCATGTATTTGTGCAAATGTGTGAGTATGTTTGTTGAATAAAGTCCTAGCAGAGAATTTTTAAATATGTATATTTAAGGTTTTGATAGATGTGGCAAATTATTCCTGACAGAGGTTTACATTCCTCCAATTTTATACTTGGAGGAATTTTACAGTTCCTCCTTTTCTGACATCCATGACAATACCATTTATCACCATCTATTTATCTTTGTTAATTTTATATTGTAATTATCCTATATATTATGTAACTATTTATATATATTTTATATGATTATATTAATTTACATTCCTTTAATGGTAACATTAAATCACCTTTGCATTTGTTTATAAGCCATAGTATTCCTTTTCTTGTGCACCAGTGTTTTATATATTTGTTTATGTTTTCTATTGATTTATGACTTTAAGAAATGAATTTCAGTTGATGGCATTCCATCCTTTTGGTTGCTTACACCAAAATCTGGACACTATGTGTGACACTACATCTATCAGCAAATCAAAATCTTAACTGTTTCTTGTCATTCCGCTGCTAACGTCCTCGTCTAAGCCACCATTGTCTCCCACCTGGACTGTTGCCCTGGACCCCTGAGTGAGTAAGGGTACTTCCAGGAAAGAGATGGTACACTTAAATTGGGATAGTTTGAGGAGCTTTTAGTTAAAGAACTATTTTAATTCTTTTTTTTTTAATGTTTTATTTATTTCTAGGAGAGAGAGAGAGAGACAGCATGAGCAGGGGAGGGTCAGAGAGAGAGGGAGTCACAGACTGAAACAGGCTCCAGGCTCTGAGCTGGCAGTCAGCACAGAGCCCGACGCGGGGCTCGAACCCACGAACCGCGAGACCATGACCTAAGCGAAAGTCGGACGCTTAACCGACTAAGCCACCCAGGCGCCCCGTGAAAGAACTGTTTTAAAAGAGTACTGTGCAAGGTCTCATTAAGATTGGGCCCCTTGCTCGAAGGTAGATGGGGAAGGGAGTGGGAAACAGAATTCAGAGGATTAGGTGGAGAGAGCCACAGGACTGGAGCTGTGGCTTTTGTCCAAGGACAGTAGCCAGTCCAGAGTAACCGGAAGGGAGGAGCACGGGAAAAAAAACACCCTGACTCACCCTCCTGCTTCCCTGTGATCCTGCGTGTGCTCCCCACTGGTGGAATCCACGTGGGAGCCAGGGGACACGGCAGCCTGTGAGTTCATCCTGGTCAGCATCCTGGGCAGAGAGCAGGGTGGATAGGAAACCTGGAGGGCCAGGTGGAAGAGAGCTGGTACCTGTCACTGTTCTCCCCACCTCTGCCCTGGAGACCCCTGGACTGTTCTCTACAGCAGCCCGAGTGATGCTTTTAAAACATTCAGATTATAACACTTCTGTTCATATTCCACTGATGTCTTACCATCTGTCTTGTAGTAGCCGAGCGGTCCCTGAGTTTCCGCCCACTATTTGCATCTTCAGCTTCCTCTTCTACTGTTCTCCTCTCCATTCTCTTTGCAGTGGCTCATAAACAAAAGACTCATTTCCACCTCATCTTTGCTTGGGCTCTTTTCTCTGCCCAAACATTGTTTTCTCAAATGTCCATTGGGCGTCCCCTCCACCCCTCCCTTCAAGAATTGCTCAGCTACTATCTTCTCAGTCATTCCCAGACCACCTTATTTAAAATTGTAATTGCCCCTTTCCCACTTTGTACTCTGTCCTCTTTTCTGCTTTATTTTCCTTTGGAATACTCACATTGCTATGTAAGATATTTGTGTAAGGTAGTTAATGTCTCCTTTTCTCAGTTAGTTTGTATGTGCTCTGAGGACAGGTGTGTGTGTGTGTTAATCTGTTTTGTTCACTGCTGACGCCCTAGGGACTCCAGCAGTGCCTGGTGCCTAGCACAAGTCGGGGCTCAATAAATTAATAGGTGAATGAATGAATAGACCAGAAGAGCTTTTTCTATAGGGAAGAAATAAAGTTTTAGTTTTAGGTGTACAGATGTGTATTTTTTTGTGTGTTCTCTTTTTTCCTTATGATATTTTTATAATCATTTTGTATAACTTCTGAGACTTCCCTTGTAAAAGGAATATATAAATTTAAGACTTCATGTTCTACATTAGAATTTTTGTCCAACTAGGTTTTGTTTTGTTTTGGTTTTTAGTTTAAGAAAAGAGGATGATATAGATTGCAATAAGCTAGTGAAAATAGTGTGTATCTAGGAAAGCACTCTCAGACTGTGTCTTGATGTGAAAGAAATGCTTATGATTTAAGTATCCCTTAAACTCGCCTTACACCTCTCCTGAGGAGCTCACTCCATCCAAGCCCACACACCTAAGCATCTCTGCACCACGAACAGTCTTTTATCTTTTTCAGCATCTCAAGGGAGGTAGTGGCTTTTCTATCTGTCTTTCCCTCATCTCAGTCACATGTCAAGGGAGATAGGAGCTGAGCGGATTAGTGTGGTTTGTGGAGGCGAACTACCTGGGCTCAGACCCTGGTTCTGCACTTACAGCCTTTCAACTTACACTGTCTGTTGCTGCTGGCTGCCTGGTGCATTGTCCTCATCAGACCTGCTCCTGGGTATGTGTTCAACTGAATGAGTTAATACATGTGTGAGTTCAGACATGTAATGTGCTTAGTTGCAGCCCTTCACTTCTTTCTCTGTCCCTGCTCTACATTTGCCCTTTTTCTTTCATTCTTTTTTTTTTTAATATTTATTAGAATGAGGGAGAAAGTATGAGCTGGGGAGGGGCAGAAGGAGAAGAAGGAGGGAGAGAGAGAGAGAGAGAGAGAGAGAGAGAGAGAGAGAGAGAGAGAATCCCAAGGAGGCTCCTTGCTGTCAGCACAGAGCCCAGCAAGGGGCCCTATCTCATGATACCGAACTGTGAGATCATGACCTGAGCGAAGTCAAGAGTCAGACACTGTAACTGACCTAGCCACCCAGGTGCCCCTATTTTTTCGCCTTCCCTCCCCTCCCCCCCTTCCCCCTCCCGCCCTTTCTCCCCTTCCCCTCCTTCTCCCTCTTCCCATTCCCTTCCTCTGACTTTTCCTTTGTCTGACTTTTCAAACATTTTTCAATTGTTTCTGCCTGAAAAACTAATCAAAACAGCTTCTCCTTGAACATTCTCTCCTCTCAGTCATTTTTCTTTCTCCGTTTCTTCACATCCAGGATAATTAAATCCACTTCATCACTTTCCATGTTCAGCCACTTCAGTCTGGCAACTCAGTAGTGGCTCTAACTGAAATCAATAGTAGTCACCTACTTCAGTGGACACTTTGGACCTCTCATCTTATTCGACCTTTTACAGTTCATCCCACTGACCATACCTTCCCTATTTTGAAGGACTGGACCTCTCATGTCCCCTTATTGTTCCTAACTGTCTTGGTGCTGTGGTGGTTTGCACTGTGACTCTTCACTTACTTTATATTCGCTGTACATTGTGATGTCTTGAAAAGGAAACAGGAGTCAGACAGACTTGTCCAGCTTTGTCATTTTCCAATATTAGTTGTGAAAATTATCTACCTTTCCACATTCTGTAATACATTCCTGGGGGTGATCATTAAGAATTTAAATTAGGGGGGCACCTGGGTGGCTTAGTCGGTTAAGCGTCCGACTTTCGCTTAGGTCATGATCTCGCGGTTCGTGGGTTCGAGCCCCGTGTCAGGCTCTGTGCTGACTGCCAGCTCAGAGCCTGGAGCCTATTTCAGAGTCTGTGACTCCCTCTCTCTCTCTGACCCTCCCCTGCTCACGCTGTCTCTCTCTCTCTCCTAGAAATAAATAAAACATTTAAAAAAATTAAAAAAAAAAAGAATTTAAATTAGGTAGTTTATCTGCTACTTTATTGTGTTTCTGGGTGCAGAGGAGAGTTTAATGCTTAAAAGGGCTCCATGCTCATGTTTCTAATATTATGGAAATAAAATTCATAAAATCATTTTTTTTAACTAGGTCTGGTTTATATGATGGTAGACATTATTACTGTTCATCAGGATCATGTTTCTAAAACTGGGAAAACCTTTGAATTTAGATATGCCCGTGTGACTTTTTCTAGCCAGTTAAACATAAATAGAAGTATATCATTTGTGGGTAGAAGGGTCAGGAGTTATTCTGCCTCTCCCCTTACCACATGCCATAGTGAGTAGTGATAGTTTAAACGATAGAACCTCCCTCCATCAGCCTGGATCCTTGAGTGAGGAAGACGTGAAGCGTAGATGCTTACTAGTCTACACTGTATGTGTACAAAATAATTCCTTATTATTTGTGACTAATAGGTTTTAGGGATGCTTGTTATTCCAGCATAATGCAGCCTAACTGAATTAATACATGCAGGGACAGTAACATTGAATGTTATCAATAGTCGGCTGTTGGAAAATGGTTACTGAAACTCTTTCCTACCTACATGACAATTTGATCTTGTTTTTTGATCTATTTTACTGGATCCTGAATGGTTAAGCGACTAGGTATCATTGCTTATTCTAAAAATGGTCCTGGGTGGGTAAACTGGATTTAGACTGGGAGAAATTATAAATAGACTGAAAGTACATGATGGGTTGCTGTGCATAGTTCTAGGGTTCCCTGAGTACAGTGATTTATAAATGGCATGTCCTTTGTGGGAATCCTGAAAGCAATGGTTGTGAAGTTAGTATAAGAGGTACCGCTCCTTTGGGGCATGAAGGTTTGAAGCTGGGGTAGGTGCTCTGTGCACTAGATCTTGTTTCTTCATGTCTGAGCTGTTACCCAGTGAGACAAAGAGAAGAGCTCCAAACAGCCGTATGTATGTACTGCTGCACGGGGAACATCATGTAAACATTCTCATCAGGGAGGGATGTCTGCTTCTGTCCTATAACCTCTAAATAGGCTGGTGCTATGTGTGGCCTTTAGCAGGTTTGTGAGTCTGTAAGTTTAGTTGAGCCTTGAGAAGCCTCCCTGATGATTTTTGCCACAACATTTGATATTAGTAACTCTATGACGTATTTTAGGCTCCTTTATTTCCTGGGCTGTTTATCCTTAAGAAAACAGTAGTGACTTTTAGCCCTTCCTGTAAAAAGAATGAACCTCAGCCAGCTCCACAATAGGGTGTTTTTTGCCGACCTAGAAATGCTTGGTGTTAAATAGTATATTGTGAACAGCCTTTACCAATTTCCCTCCTCTTCTGTTTTGTCAGGTTCTGCTATACAGGCCAACTTAGTGCCCAACTGCAGCTCTTTTTCTTCATTGAGCTAAAATTTACTTTTTTTTTTTTTCTGGTTATGTTATGATGTGGAAAGCTAGACTCAGCTCTCCAGGGGACAAATTTATTTCTGTTTGCCATTGTATGCTAGTGTATGGCGAGGTAGGTTATCTAGGTATAGGTATATAGGGTAGAATGCATGTGTGGTGTGTTTTGTGTATAGATTTGGGTTCTTTGTGAAAAACAATAAAAATTGAATGGTTAAATTTAACTAAACAGGAAGTTATTAGAAGGGTATTGATAATTCCCTAGTTTTCTAAAAAAATGGGCAGCAGAAGCTAGCAGAGAACCATTGGTCCTGTGTTTTACTGCTGCTGGAATGGCTGTTGCTGAGCATGGCATAACACCAAGAGAATAATTTCTTACCCATCCCTGCCTCTCTGCATCACTGGCTAGAGATTCAAAGCTTTTGTGGTAGTATTTGATGGCCTGAGTCTCCATCTCATGCCTGTGAAAGTCAGGAAAAGCCTGGCTTCTCCCACACGAATAAGAAATGATTAGATTATAAGCTTCTGTAAGGAACCAAACTTAGTGTCCTTCAAAAGAAGAAAAAATATAGAAGCAAGAGGGTGCCATTTTTTCTTTTTGGTTGGAAAATAAGGTAATAGCAAGAAAACATCCTTTAAGAATACATGGTGTATCTTCACAAAAAAAAAAAAAAAAAAAAAAACCTCAAAATGAATGAAAGACCTAAACATAAGACAGGAAACAATCAAAATCCTCTAGGAGAAAGCAGGCAAAAACCTCTTTGACCTTGGCTACAGCAACTTCTTACCCAACTTCTTACTTGCCTCCAGAGGCAAGGGAAACAAAAGCAAAAATGAACTGTTGGGACCTCATCAAAATAGCAAAAAGCTTCTGTACAGTGAAGGAAACAATTAACAAAACTACAAGGCAACCGATAGAATAGAAGATATTTGCAAATGACATATCAGATAAAGGTATCCAAAATCTGTAAAGAACTTGTCAAACTCAACACCCAAAAAACAAATAATCCAGTGAAGAAATGGGCTAAAGACATGAACAGACACTTCTCCAAAGAAAACATCCAGATGGCCAACCGACACATGAAAAAATGCTCATCACCCATCATCAAGGAAATACAAATCAAAACCACAATGAGATACCACCTCACACCTGTCAGAATGGCTAACATTAACAACTCCGGCAACAATAGATGCTAGTGAGATTGCAGAGGAAGAGGGTCTCTTTTGCACTGCTAGTGGGAATACAAACTGGTGCAGCCACTCTGGAATAAATATGGAGGTTCCTCAAAAAATCAAAAATAGAACTACCCTATGACCTAGCAATTGCACTACTAGATATTTATCCAAGGGATACAAGCATGCTATTTCGAAGGGGCACATGCACCTCAATGTTTATAGCAGCACTATCAGCAATAGCCAGGGGTGCCCAGGTGGCTCAGTCAGTTAAGCATCTGACTTTAGCTCAGGTCATGAACTCAATTTTGTGAGTTCAAGCCCTGCATCAGGCTCTGTGCTGACAGGTCAGAATCTGGAGCCTGCTTCAGAATCTGTTGTGTCTCTCTCTCTCTCTCTCTCTCTCTCTCTCTCTCTCACTGTGCCCCTCCCTGCTCGTGCTCTCTCTTTCTCTCAAACATAAAGATTAAAAAAAATTAAAAATACAAAAACAATAGCCAAAGTATGGAAAGAGCCCAGATGTCCATTGATGGATGAATGGACAAAGAAGATGTGGCATATATATACAATGGAGTATTACTCAACAATCAAAAAGAATGAAATCTTGCCATTTGCAACTATGTGGATGGACTAGAGGGTATCATGCCCAGCGAAATTAGAGAAAGACAAATATCATATGACTTCACTCATATGAGGACTTTAAGATACAAAACAGATGAACATAAGGGAAGGGGAGCAAAAATAATATAAAAAGAGGAAGGGGGACAAAACATAAGAGACTTATGTTAAACATGGAGAACAAACAGAGGGTTGCTGGAGCATTTGTGGGAGGGAAGATGGGCTCAATGGGTAAGGGGCATTAAGGAATCTACTCCTGAAATCATTGTTGCACTGTATGCTAACTAGCTTGGATGTAAATTAAAAAATAAATTAATTAAAGAATATATGGTATATCTATTACTGAGAGATAAATAATTTATGGACTAATTTTACTTTCGGTGTTTACCAAAGATGTACCTGCAGGCTTAGTGTATAAATTTATTGGAGGGTAGATTTCACTGTAGCTGGTCACATACATTAAGCCATGTAGTAGTAGCTAAGGAAGGAAGTCTGGGTTTTGGTTTTAAGATGGCATAACACTTAAAGAAAGTAAAGAAGCTTTTAAAGAAAAAGATAAATATGCTTAGTGTGCTTTCCTTCCTACCCCAGGGCATGATTTTGGGAAGTTGGAGAAGAGGGAAGATGTCAAAAATATTTTTGGAAGACCAATATACATTTATTTTATTTTAACTCTGAGTGGTAAACACAAATACATTTATACTGAAATAAAGAAGGCATAACTGGGAAGTACAGAACTCTGCCTGGTGCCTTTGAGGAAGGCTTCCCAGATCATTTGGTGACATATGAGCTAGCTAATGAAAAAGGACGTGTAGAATTGACCAGATGTAGACGAGAGTTACAAGTAGAGGAAACAGTATGTGCATAGATTAGTAAAAGATGTTTATGAATGAAAAGTAATTCTGTGTGACCCACATATGTGGAATCTGTATATGAGTATAAAGTTTCTATGTATAGTGTGAGGGGCATAAGGCATTGAGGGCATGATAAGAAATGAAAGCGGAAGTAAGCTGAGGAAACATCTAAATGAATTTTAAAAGGTACTCTAGGGCACCTGGGTGTCTCAGTTGGTTAAACATCTTTGACTTTGGCTCAGGTCATGATCTGATCGTTCTTGAGTTCAAGCCCTGCGTAGGGGTCTGCACTGACTGTATGGAGCCTGCCTAGGATTCTCTCTCTCCCACACTCTCAGCTCGTCCCCGGTCCCCACTTCCTCTTTCTCTCAATATGAATACAAAAACTTAAAAAAAAAAAAAAAGATCTAGCAGTCAACCCAAATCCTTTGACTGTAAAGTCTAACACGTAGAACAAATACTGTATTAAAAATGAAAGGATATAGATCTCAGTGGGTAGACCTTGGTTCCTTGTCAAACTAAGTATATTTGACATGAACATTACCTAGAAAATAACACTTTCAGTACCTGTTGTATTAATTTTACTAGTCATTATTTTTAGTAAAATTTTATACAGTCTATGAAATAATGAGTATTACCCTGAATATCTTCAAAATATCATACATACTGCCATTTAAACAATAAGGGAAAATGTATGGTCCTATGATTAAAAGATAATTTAGTAGAAAATTCAGTGCAAGATGGCAAGCTTAATTGCTACTGTGATTTTTGAATACTTATGTATTATTGAGCCTGCAGGAACAAAAGGAAACCTCAGTTTAAAATTTGTTATCTCTTAGGTTTGTGAAGTTTCGTTGTCAAACATGTTGAGTACTTTTTTTTAAGCTATTGACTTTTGTTTCTCATCTTTTTATTGTTAACTTCTAAACATAACCTTTATTGCATTTCTAGTTGTGTTTTTTTGTACAACTTTTTCTTTTTCCTGCTGATTTTCTTGACTTCGTATGTAAATGGAGCCAAAACTAGGATGTAAAAGCCTAGTGTCTTTCAAATATTTTACATATTTGTATAGCGATTGAAATAGTACAATTGGATTTTGTTTCAATTAATTTTTTTTTGAGTCCACATAAGCAAAGGAGAGAGGTAGAGGGAAAGAGAGACTGAATCTTAAGCAGGGCTTAAGAGCAACACGGGGCTTGATCCCACAACCTTGGGATCATGACCTGCGCTAAAATCAAGAGTTGGATGGATGCTCAACTGACTAAGCCACCCAAACACCCTGGTATCTTGAATTTTTAAACCCCTTTGATCTAGTGGCTGAAAACCATTCCTAGATTTTAACCAAGGTCTGCATAATGGTTGAAACTGATTTTTCCCTAAATTGACAGAATAGTATGAACTATTAAACCACTGTGGAATTACTGAAAATGAAAGGTCATTTTAGGGCATGGTTTGTCTGACGTGAAGATGTTTGATATGTAGAAAACACAGTTAATTTATCTGAATATGGATGTGGGAAAGTAAGACTTGAGAAAGGATTAATGTATACTTTAAGATTAATGTATCTTAGGAGGTAAAAATATTCTAAAATTTATTATATTGAGATACAAAACAATATCAAGAATATTCATGTAGCAGGCTAGATGTAGTCTGTTTCTCAATTTTGTCTTTATGCCCAAATTAGTTTCTTATTGTTCTTATTGTTGTCATAACAACTTGCTTTAAACTTGGTGGCTTGAAATAGCACAAGTTTATTATCTTCAGTTCTGGAGGTCAGATGTCCAAAATGCGAATTGGCTTAAATCAGTTTTTGGCAGTGCTGCCTTCCTTCTAGAGGTTCTAGGGGAGATTTTATTTTCCTACCTTTTCCAGCTTCTAGAGGCCTCTTGCATTACTTGGCATGTAGTTCCTTCCTCCATCTTAAATGCCAGCAGTGGGTCATATGTCTTTCTCAGGCTACATCATCTGACACAGACTCTTGTGCCTCCTCCTGTGATTACATTAGACCTACTACAATAATCCTGAGTAATTGTCCACTTCCGAGTTCCTTAATTTAATCCTATCTGCAAAGTCCCTTTTGCCATGTAAGGACATATTCATGTGTAAAGTTCTGGGGATTAGGACACGGACATCCTTGGGCACGGGAGCATTACTCTGTTACCACAGTGCCCTTTTCTATATTTTTTGTTTGATACTGGTTATACTGCAAGCTGCTTTAGGGCAAGAGGCATGCTTACGTAAGTGGGTCTCGTTCCCTCTTTTCTTTTTGCTTTTACTTTGTGGGTATGAGGAATGCAAATTTGACTTAGAAGAGGTAGGCTCGGGTTCTGGCTCTGACCCTCATTAGATGAGACCTTGGACAGGTGACTTACTTTTGCCAGCCTCAGTTTTTCCCATTTGTTAAATAAACATAATACTTACCCCTATGGGTTGTCGTGGATATCAGATGAGATGCCTGAAGGTATTTTATAAAAAAAAGAAGAGGTACACAAGTGAAGAAAGGGTTGTTGAGATCATGCCCAGACAACAGCTGTGGGGAAGTGAGTAATTATGGAAAATGAAAGAAGTAAAGATAATTGTAGATATTCTTAAGTGGATTAAATCTGGGTTTGCATTTTAACCTGTTATGGTGACATTTGGAAAAATCCTCTTCTTGCTTTCCTTTTCTATGAAGCAGATGTTACAAACAGACTGATTATTGCCCAGTTTCCTCAATGATGAGTCTTTTCCGAAAAGATTACGCTGATGATCTGCACCGAGGGGGGAAAACCTGGCCAAAGTCTCTGTTTAGAAACATGGGCTTTCCTACGTGATTGTTAAATATGTCCCTTAAAAAAAGGAAAAGCTTCTACATTTGTATTCCAAATTCAGTGAATGAATGTCACCTCTCACTAACAGTATCTGACCTAGAGAAGGTCAGAAGTCAGGTTACTCCCCTGTCTACCCAAAACAGTTTGCTGGAACACTTAGCACTTATTCCCAGAAGGGCCTGGCTCTGGGCTGTGGGCAAACCCACAAACTGGCCTTGCTGGTTCTCTGGTCAAGAAAAATGCTGTGGAATATTTTCTAGCTATTACTACACTTTGTATTTAATAGCAAGTAGAAAACTTTTAGCTGCTCTCTGGCCTCTGTGCCCCTCAATTTCTAATTCATTGCTATTAAAATAATCAGGCTGTCTCAAAAACTGCTTAAGTTTGACTTTGTCTTTGTACATTTTCTTTCAGAGTTGTATCTGTGTTTCTCTACAGTTGTGATGGGACTACAGATTAGGAAGTTAAAAACACAAAAAGAGCCCCTACCCTTGTTAATACAAAATAAATTTAAGGAATTTTTTTTAAGTAGGCTCTAGTCACAATGTGAGGCTTGAACTTGTGGCCCCCGTATTAAGAGTCACATGCTGTGTCCACTGAGCCAGGCAGACACTCCCAGGAGTTTTTGTTTTGTGAATGAAACTGTTTCTCCTGGCATAACCGTCATCCCTTGATTCAGAATTCTGTACCGGGAGAGCTGGGAGGCAACCTAAAAATCAGTTAATCGAATTCTTTTATTACTAGTCAACTAATACTCATGCATGCAGTTAGTTGTTATTTTAACACTTTCAATGTTTCACCAAAACTAAATTCATATAATTCTTTAAAATCCATCTTTTCCCTGGCTCACTTTGACCTGACTCATTATTTTAAGACTTAAATTTGACTTGGCTTTTTTATTTTTCTTTTTTTAAAATCTTCAGTAAAGAGTTAAATGCTTTCAGGATCCTTCCTTCTCATCTCTAGGAGGAAACAAACCAGCATTGATAAAGCAATGGATGTTTTCAAAGGGCTTGTATTCTTTGTGCTGGCTCCTGAATCAGAATTACTCATGGAAGGAGAAGGGTATTGCGATTCTCTGTTCCTTGTGGTACTCGAAAGTCAGTAAATAAATAAATACCAATCTCAGAGAAACAAGCTTCATCATGTTTTCTTCTGTCTTTACTTTTGCCTCTCTTCCTGTTTGCTTTTGGAGAACCATTACATTTAATTTTATGCAAAAGATGTTTCTTGACACCCTGTGTGAATTAGTAACACTTTCTCATGTTCATAGATTGTGATTTCAAACACAATTTTTTTTTTTATATTCACATACAATTAGTTTTTCAGTTGTCTGTAACTCCAAACACTTAGGTTAGGGAATTTTATCTCACGTTTTAAGTGAATACAATTATGCTTCTAGAGAATTTTAAAGACATTTTGAAGTTTATAAAGCAAATCACCCTTCCATTAATACTAATAGCTAACTGCTACATATTATCTATCAGAGTTTCTTAAAGTGAGAAACTGTAGGGACGCTTGGGTGGTTCAGTTGGTTAAGTGTCTGACTTTGGCTCAGGTCATGATTTTGCAGTTTTTTTTTTTTTAATTTTTTTTAATGTTTTATTTATTTCTAGGAGAGAGAGAGAGACCGCGACAACGTGAGCAGGGGAGGGTCAGAGAGAGAGGGAGACACAGAATCCGAAGCAGGCTCCAGGCTCTGAGCTGGCAGTCAGCACAGAGCCTGATGCGGGGCTCGAACCCACGAACCGCAAGATCATGACCTAAGCGAAAGTCGGACGCTTAACCGACTAAGCCACCCAGGCGCCCCTGCAGTTTTTAAATTTGAGTCCCCTGTCGGGCTCTGTGCTGACAACTTGAAACCTGGAGCCTGCTTTGGATTCAGTTTCTCCCTCTCTCTCTCTGCTCCTCCCCTGCTTGCACTCTTTCTCTCTCAAAAATAAATAAACATTAAAAAAAAAAAGCAACTGTATTTTGTTACTAAGTCCAATCATTAACCCCCATTTTGGTCTTCAGTAGTATCTAGAATTTTGATTAAAAAAATTGTTTTAATGTTTTATTTATTTTAGAGAGAGAGAGAGAGAGCGTGAGGAGGGGAGGGTCAGTGAGAGAGGGAGACACAGAATCTGAAGACAGGCTCTAGGCTCTGAGCTGTCAGCACAGAGCCCAATGTGGGGCTTGAACCCACAAACTGCGAGATCATGACCTGAGCTGAAGCCAGACACTCGACCAATCGACTGAACCACTCAGGCACCCCAGAAGTTTTATTAAAAAAATTTTTTTTTAATTTTATTTATTTCTGAGAGAGAGAGACAGCATGAGCAGGGGAAGGTCAGAGAGAGAGGGAGACACAGAATCTGAAACAGGCTCCAGGCTCTGAGCTAGCTGTCAGCACGAAGCCCGATGTGGGGCTTGAACCCATGAACTGTGAGATCATGACCTGAGCCAAAGTTGGACGCTCAACTGACTGAACCACCCAGGTGCCCCAGAATTTTGATTTTTTAATGAATTATTTTTTGTAATATTCTGTTATATAGTTTGACTCTAAAGCAGAATAGAGGAATAGGAATAGTAATGCTTATTCAGTTTACTAAATGATTCTTGAATTTTGTGAACTAAAACTGCTTTAATGTGTGGGAAATGAAAATGTAAACATAAAGTTGATTAAGAGGGGATATAGACGCTTGTAACTAAAGCTTTATATGTGAAGATTAATGGGTACATATCCACACTACTTTTTTCTCCATCTTTTGAAACATGCAAATAATTCATATTCATTGATTGAACAATTAAGAAAACATTAAGAGGTAAAAAAAAAAAAAATCCCAACCACTCAGGAAACTGGTGGCCACAGGGTATATTTGTATGTGTGTGTATAGCATGTTCGTGTATGTATCTTGTGGCTTATTTATATACTTTGTGTGTGTGTGTGTGTGTGTGTGTGTACACACAAATACATAAAATTATAATTTGGTCAGTCTTCTATTGTGTTAGACATTTTGCTGTCTTTTTAAGCTGTTGTAACAAAGCGAACATGCTTATTTAGTTTTTGTTCATATTTTTATTTAATATTTTTAGAAAGGAAACTTAGAAGCCAATGAGATGTGTTTTTTAACATACTTCTGATACATATTTGCTGAGCAGGAAAAGAATGATAACAGCCTATCCCTGAACCAAACTTCCTTAGTCTTTCTTAGTCCCACAGGTGAAACATTTGTTTTAGTTTATATTTCTGATTTCTAGTGAGATTAAGTTTTCTCTCATGTTTATTAGCTCTTTGTATGTTTTTGTATTACCTGTTCATACTCTTTTCTTCAAATATTTTTTTTAATGTTTATTTACTTTGGAGGGAGAGGGCAGGGGCAAAGAGAGGGAGACACAGAATCCAAAGCAGGCCCCAGGCTCTGAGCTGTCAGCACAGAGCCCGACGCGGGGCTCAAACCCACAAGCTGTGCGATCATGACCTGAGTTGAAGTCTGTAGCTCAGCTGACTGAACCACCCAGGCGCCGCTGTTCTTTTTCTTGATCTGTTACCCTACTAATGCATCTGTTTATTTGTGTTCATTTTGAAAAGAGGTCTTTATTATGTATACGTTTTTGGTCAGTGTTGCGGCTACCTTTGCACTTAACAAGTTTGTCATTTGCTTTTAAAAACAGCTTTATTGAGATCTAATTTACCACAGAATTCACCTGTGTACCGTTTTTAAGTGTACAGTTCAATGAATTTTACTGTATTTATAGTTTTACAGATATAATCGAATTCCAGAGCGTTTATTTCACCTTAAAAAGAAAAACCTCACGTTCATTATCAGCCACTCTCCCATTTGCACCCCTAGCCCTAAGCAACCACAAATCTACTTTCTATGTCTATATATATCACTTCTCTGGATATTTTATATAAATAGAATGATACACCATGGGGTCTTTTGTGTCTGGCGGTTCATCAACATGTGTAAATGCTCCTTTCCTGTTTATTGCCCGGAAACATTCCTTGATTCCTTCCTTGTTTATCCTTTCACCAGTAAATGTACGTTTGGGTTGTTTCTACTTTTTGGTTCCTGTAAACAATGCTGCTATGAGCATTCACGTACAAGACTTTGGGCATGTGTTTTCATTTTTCTTGGATGAATACCTATGAGTGGAATTGCTAGGTCATATAGTAACTCTGTGTTTAACTTTTTAAGAACCTGCAAAACGATTTTAAAAATTGGCCATACCAGATTTCCATTCCTGCTAGCATTGTGTGAGGATTCCAGTTTCTCCACATCCTTATGGGTAGATGTTATTTTATCTTTTCTTAAATTGCAGCCATCCTAGTGAGTGTGAAGAGGCATTTCATTGGGATTTTGATTTGTATTGACCTGATGGCTAATGATGTTGAGCGTCTTTTCATGTACTTGTTGGGCATGTGTTTATCTCCTTCATAGAAATATTCAAGTTCCTTGTCTATTTTTAACTGGGTTTTAAAAAAAATCTTTAGTTGCAAGGAAAAGGGCTTGTAATTGTGTATGTGTATGTGTGTGTGTGTTCATTGTGGATACAAGTCTCCTTTTGAAAATAGGCTTTGTTGATATTTTCTCACATTCTGTGGTTTCCCTTTTCACTTTTCTTTATGATGTTTTTTGAAGCTCAGAAGTTTAAAATTTTGATTAAGTCTATATTATTAACCTTTTATCTCTTGGACTTTGGTTTTCTAGATCTTGCCTTATCTAAATTTGAAGGTTTATTCCTGTTTTCTTATAGCATTCTATAGGTGTAGCTCTTACCTTTAAGTCTGTGATCTGTTTTTGTTTTGTTTTGGTATGGTTTAAGATAGGGTTCTTCATGAATCTTTTTACCTATAAAAGGCTATCCAATTGTCCCAGCACCATTTGTTGAAAATATTATTTCTTTCTCATTGAATTTTCTTGGCACATTAAAAAAATCAGTTGACTGTAAACGTAATAGTGCCATTGATGTTAAAAGATGCTATATGTATTATTAAAACATGCTGTTCATTTTAAGTCACCATTAACTATAATACGCAGATTTCAAAGATGTTAATAGCATCTTAATATTTGCAGTTCCAAACCAGTACATTATTTATTTGTTTATTTTTTACAAATAGTTTATTGTCAAATTGGTTTCCATATAACACCCAGTGCTCATCCCCACAAGTGCCCTCCTCCATGCCCATCTTCCCCCTTTCCCCCCACATCCATCAGTCCTCAGTTTGTTCTCAGCATTCAAGAGTCTCTCATGGTTTGCCTCTCTCCCTTTCCCCCAACATTCCCCCCTTTCTTCTCCCCCATGGTCCTCAGTTAAGTACATTATTTTATAATAGCATTAGGCTACAAATACCATCACTGTGTGACCACCTCTTCATTGTTTTCTCTCAGATTTCTTTTATAGCATTTGTGACTTTCTGGAAGTATCTTATATAATTATTTGTTTATTATTTCTCTCCCTTGAAAGCAGGAGCCTTCCCTGTCTCATTTACTGCTACATTCCTTGCATTTATACATAAGAGATACCATAATTTATTTAAATGAATGATCAGAGATTTACTTCTCTGGCCTGTTAATTTTCACATAAATAGGTAAACAATAATTGCAGTTTTCTTTGAGGCATATTTTTTGCATGAAGTGCAACTGAGCAAAAAGTGATGTTTGAGGTTATAAGTTACTTAAAGAAGCCTCTAGATTGTCTATTTTATTAAAGGATGACTGTAGGGTGGCAATGTTTTGGTTTGGTTTTATTGAAGGACAATTGATATATAATATTAGTTTCAGATATATAATGACATATACAATATAATGTATATGTTGCAAAATGATCACTACAGTAGGATTAGTTACCATCTGTCACCATACATAGTTACAGAACCTTTTCCCCCCTGTTTTGAGAGGTTTTAAGATCTACTCTCTGAGTAACTTTAAAATACACAATACAGGGGCGCCTGGGTGGCTTAGTCGGTTAAGCGTCCGACTTTCGCTTAGGTCATGATCTCGCGGTTTGTGGGTTCGAGCCCCGCGTCGGGCTCTGTGCTGACTGCCAGCTCAGAGCCTGGAGCCTGTTTCAGTCTGTGACTCCCTCTCTCTCTGACCCTCCCCTGCTCACGCTGTCTCTCTCTCTTTCTCCTAGAAATAAATAAAAACATAAAAAAAAAATTAAAAAATACACAATACAGATTTGTTTATATATTATTTTTTATTATTATTTTAATACAAGTTTGCTAACATATAGTGTATACAGTGTGCTTCTAGCTTTGGGAGTAGATTCCCATGATTTATCACTTACATACAACACCCAATGCTCATCCCAACGAGTGCCTTCCTCAATGCCCACCACCCATTTTCCCCTCTCCCCCGCACCTCCATCAACCCTTGTTCTTTGTATTTAAGAGTGTCCTATGGTTTGCCTCCCTCTCTATTTGAAACTTTTTTTCCCCTTCCCTTCCCCCATGGTCTTCTGTTAAGTTTCTCAAATTCCACATATGTGTGAAAACATATGATACCTGTCTCTCTCTGCCTAACTTACTTCACTTAGCATAATACCCTCCAGTTCCATCTGTGTTGTTGCAAATGGCCAGATTTCATTCTTTCTCATTGCCAAGCAGTATTCCATTGTATATATAAACCACATCTTCTTTATCCATTTATCAGTTGATGGACATGTGGGCTCTTTCCATAATTGACTGTGGTTGAAAGCACTGCTATAAATATTTGGGTACATGTGCCCCTATGGATCAGCACTTCTGTACAATACAGTATTATTAACTATAGATTCTGTATATTACAGATTCTGTATATTACACCATGATTCTGTATATTACATTGTGTGCGTAGTCACTTTTCTTCTTGAGCAAAGAATAAGTCTCTCAGGGACCTAATAATTTAATTATTCATAGACTCTTATAATTATGAATAGAAACCAAGTGATTAAAAACAAGTAACTTCCAAATAGTTTATTGCCTTGCTTTTCTTATGCTTTAACTTTCTTTTTGGCTTTGGCCTTTTCAAAATAGATGACATAATCTTTTTGCTCCAAAGGATATTCTTTATGTATGGAAGGAAGAAACAAACAAACAGAATTGGCTCTAAGGTGATAAGGTAATTTTGTCTTAAAAAATCATCCCCTCTGGAGCAAGTTGAATGTTTGACAGTGTCTTTTGAAACATCCTGAGGAAATGAGAAGAAATGAGAAGAGTTGGCCACTAATCGGGGGACAGAATCTAAAGTTTGCTCTGCTCAATATGCTCCTGTCCTCAAGTATTCAATCATGGGAATCTGATAAAATGCAACTGACAGATTTTAAAAGCTGGCAAAAGAAGACATTAAATTTTCAAGCCTCTGGTGATTTACTTGCTAAATAATGTCAAGTTTATCTGGAACATTTTCCTCTAGGTATTTTTGAAAGTGATAATACTGAGTTTTATGCCACTTTATTTAATACAGGGCAGTTTCTTACTTTCACCATGTGTGAGACACTCTTTTCCCCTTTAGTTTATTTGGGAGATCAGAGCTAGTCTTCCAAGGTATTTCACAGAACTATGGATAGAAATCTTTGTGTTTTCTTGACTGTTGCCTGAGGAGGCATTTCTTTCGTCACTGCAGCATCTGCAGTTGTCTGTGTCTCATTTCCCTTCCAAGGTCGGTGGCATGGGCCAAGCAGCCTCTGACATTTCAGAATCACTTGAAATAGTGACTTCAGGGCTGTGACTCAAAATATTTACCTCACTCAGGCCTTAGAATAGCTGCCAGTTTTCGCCAGGTTATGAATGAACTCCTTGTCAGTTTGTTCAGAGAGCACACTTTCCTTTACTTTCCCTCCACCCCCCTTCTTTGTTCATACTTCCTCTGAGCAAATCCTCTGAGCAAATCCTTCCTCTGAGCAAACCGCCTGAATCAAGTATTTCAAGACTTGGTCTCTGGGAAAAGAGTTCAGATTGATAAAGGAAAACTTCCTGTTTAGGAAACTTCTCAAAAATTTGGTAATCTGAGGTTGTGACCTTGTTGAAACTCAAGGCATTTAATGGGTAATACATGTTTCCTTGAGGACTGTTGCCTAAATTTTGGATCCCTATGTATGCCAATGCATTATAACCAAATATATTTTATTGGTTTTGTTTGGTAATATAATTGAAAACACATTTAATCACATGATTTTTAAGACATGGCTGTTTGTTTTTTGGGCATGCCAAAGTTTTAGTAAAGCTCCAGATTTTTCAAATACACTTTCTATTATCAAAAAGAGCCGCATTGCCTGATGTTTTTTCACATTTGACTGGTGGTCCTTCACTCTCATTAGAAACTATTGGAAATAGCTTGCCAAATGGAAAGAACTATGGGTTTTTGTGCTCCACAATGAAAACAAAATAGAAAATTGTAAAATTCATAATTCTGTTCCATGACATTTTCTAGCTTAAGCTAAACCTGTTTATCCACAAAGGCAGGTATCATCATCATCATAGCAGTGAAAGTTTTCGATTGTTTAAAATAAGAAATAGAACATGGTAGTGAATGAGAAGTGCATGCTGTTTGACAGCACAGAGCAGTATGCCACCATGTTGCCACCACATGCAAATTTAGAGAAGAATCTGTTTCTTCAGGAAAAAATGAATTCATGGAGACAGTTTTTCAATGGAGAACTGGATAATACTATATAAGGAGGAGACTTCTCTTCAACCTTTCAGGAATACAGTTAAAGAACAATTGCTTAGCATAGAGGGCAATGCAAAACCCCCATGAAGCCCATTCTCAGCATGGCAACAAAGCTCTTGACAACTAACCCCCTCCTGACTCCTCTCTGGTCGTGGCCAGCAGCTCAGTTTTGTAAGAAATCCAAGCATATCCACTCTTTATTTTTTTATGTTTTTTATTTATTTTTGAGAGTCAAAGAGAGACAGCGTGAGCAGGGGAGGGTCACAGAGAGAGAGATACAGAGTCTGAACCAGGCTCCAGGCTCTGAGCTAGCTGTCATCACAGAGCCTGACATGAGGCTTGAACCCACGAACTGTGAGATCATGACTTGAGCCGAAGTCAGACGCTTAACCACTGAGCCACCCAGGCACCCCACAACTGAAGGGTTTTAATCAATAATGGAAGGAATAAAAGTTTTCCAGGTTAGAGGGCCATAGTTACCAAAACTTGCAAATGGGAATGAACGTGACTTGTTTCAGAAACTGGAGGCTAAAGGGGAGGGAACTCTTACATATAAAAATAAATATATCTTAGGGCCTCCTGGGTTGGTCAGTTGATTAAACATCCAGTTCTTGATTTCAGCTTAAGTCTTTTTTTTAAATTAAAATTTTAACAACTTATGTCCAAGTTAGTTAACATATAGTGCAACAATGATTTCAAGAGTAGATTCCTTAATGTTCCTTACCTATTTAGCCCATCCCCCCTCCCACAGCCCCTCCAATAACTCTCTATTTTTCATATTTAAGAGTCTCATGTTTTGTCCCCTTCCCTGTTTTTTATATTATTTTTGCTTCCCTTCCCTTATGTTCATCTGTTCTGTATCTTAAAGTCTTCATATGAGTGAAGTCATACGATACTTGTCGTTCTCTGACTAATTTCGCTTAGCATGATACCCTCTAGTTCCATCCACATAGTTAAAAATGGATTTCATTCTTTTTGATTGCTGAATAATACTCCATTGTATACGTATACCACATCTTCTTTATCCATTCATTTGTCGATGGACATTTGGGCTCTTTCCATACCTTGGCTATTGTTGATAGTGCTGCTATAAACATTGGGGTTCAGGTTAGGTCTTGATCTCCGGGTCGTAGTTACTAATTAAATAAATAATCCATCAATCAGTTGATCATGGAGCTTTGAAAAAAATTTATCCATTAGAAGAATAGTATATATTAAAAGCCATTTTCTGGAGCACTCATCATGTTAATTTAGGGGTTAACCCCTCATTGTTTTCTTTTAATCTTGAATCTTCCCTATTATTTTGTCTTTTCATGATATTGACATTTTTGAGGGATCTGTATCAGGTCTTGTAGGCAGGAGTAATTGCAGCAGGAATACTGTGATTTTGGTTCTGGTTCTGTCAATTTGTTTTTAAAATTGTCAGTTTTAGAGATTATGAGAAAATATATGGAACCTTAATTTGAATCTTTCTGATATGGTACAGGCTAAGATTTCATCCAATGAAAGCTTTTGGGGAGGCGTGGCACCTGGGTTAAGCATCCCACTTCACCTCAGGTCATGATCTCATGGCTTGTGAGTTCCAGCCCTACATCAGGCTCTGCTGACAGCTCGGAGCCTGAAGCCTGCTTCAGATTCTGTGTCTCCCTCTCTCTCTACCCCTCCCCTGCTCACACTCTTGTCTCTCAAAAATAAATAAACGTTAAACAAAATAAAAAAAAAAAAAAAAGCTTTGGTTCTGCTTGGACATAGTTTAGGGTCTTGCAAGAGGCTTTGTTTTAGATTAAAGCAGAAGCAGGAAATAGCAGTTCTGAGAATGTTGCACTTTTCAGTTCACATGCATTATTAGCTCATAAACTCAATTCCATCAGGCTAAGATTACCTGAATTTATCTATGGTCTCAAGGGACAGAGAGTGAAAGTGAATCATTCCCAGCACCAGCTGTTTATTTCACAGTCATGTATTTCTCCTGCTTCATATTAATATAAGGGGGAAAATGACTTCATTTCCTTTGTAGAAAAGAATAGAATAGAAAGCCTGCAGCACAGTAAGAGAATAGGTAGCTTGCAGTGGAATAAAAATACTGTGTTAAGTAACTTGTAACCATACATTCTATGGTTTAAATCCTTGAAAAATTATCAACTGAACCCAGTCTGTCTAGAGGCTAAGGTTCTTTGTAGTTGTTGGTCAGGCCCTTTCGGAAATAGCAGAATGTACATTACTTCAGCTGTGCTAGGCTGTATACTTCAGTAACAACATGCTTTATTTATAAACAAAATCCCAAATCTCACTTACTTAAAAAGCAGACTATTTCTTGGTCATGTCATCATTGAGTTTGGAGCATTTGGCTGTTCTTACAGTTTAAAAACTTCAGCTGAATCCACTTAAATCATGTGATTCCACCATCTATTCCAGACTTACGGATGAGAGAGAGAAAACATGTATTCATATCAATTTTTTGTTTGTTTTTTAATGAGTTGATTACTTTTGATACCACAAATAAGTGATATAATGAATTACTTGTCTTTCTGTAACTTCTTTCACGTAGCGTAAGTCTCTAGATCCATTCATGTTGTCTCAACTGGCAGGATTTTCTTCTTTTTCATGGTTGAATAATCTATTGTATGAATATGCCACATTTTCTTTTTTATTCATATGTCAATAGATATTTAGGTTGCTTTCATGTCTTGGCTATTATGAGTAATGCTGCAGTAAACATGGGGATACCCATGCAGGGGGAGTGCAGAGAATAATGATTTCATTCCTTTGGATATATATCCAGAAGTTAGATTCCTGGGTCATGCAATGGCTCGATATTTAATTTCTTGAGTAACCTCCATACTGTCGAATGGCTTTCTCAATTACATTTCTACTCTCAGTATACAGGATTCCCTTTTCTTCACATCCCCACTATCCCATGTTATCTTATGGGTTTTGTTTTGTTTGGATAATTGCCATTCTAACTGGTGTGAGATGATATTGTGGTTTTGATTTGCATTTGCTTAATGATTCGTGAGTTCATATCCACTTTTAACTTACTTGAACAGGAACATCCAGTCTCTTCTGCTCTTAGCTTAGTGTCAAGAACTAGTTATGTGGCTTTAACCTAACTGTGGGAGGATGGGAAATGTAAAGGGAGTCCATGGACTGATTAGTGACCTGTGGGTCTCTGCTGTGTGTTGTTCCCAGTGATGATGGCTTGGTGAACATAGGCTTCAGAGGCAAGCCAGCCACTGTGGTTTATGGTGAAGGACATATACTGGCTAAGTTCCATTTCTCATTCCTTCTACTTATAAAAATGTATTTTTGTGACCACTGCAAAGATCAGCTGTATTAAGACTACAGAAAGAGGCCTTTGGAAATTAACACATTACAGAAAACTTTTTTGAAAATAATGTAAAAGTTAAAAGAATAGTACAGTGAACGTATTATACCTTTTACCTTGTCGGTAATACATCTAGCATTATTGAAATTCTCAATTAATCTCAAGGTTAATCTTAATCTTCGATTGGTCTTAAGTCTTCAGAATGGAACAAATAACCATAAGCATTACCTTAGATGAGTGGGATTTAGGAAATAGATTTAATACGAAGCTTGTGATGATTATTTATATGTAGGCTGGCAGTCTTAAAATTGATCCTTGTCTGCTCTATTTTGTCCAGTATAGTTCTTGAAATATATGTTTGTAAAGAATGATTATTATAGATTTTAAGAGGAGCCTACTAGACTTTAAAAATAATTAGTCTTTCGAAAAATAGTCTCTTCTTTCCCAAATGCTTTATGGATATGTTTTCATAATTTTTTCCTTGACCAATTTAAGAGCTTTTCCATGGACAGGATTTTTTTAATGTTTATTTACTTATTTTTGAGGGAGAGAGGGACGGAGCGTGAGCAGGGGAGAGGAAGAGAGAGAATCCCAAGCAGGCTCTGTGCTATCAGCATGGAGCTGCACGTGGGACTTGATTTTATGAACTGAGATCATGACCTGAGCCGAAATCAAGAGTCAGATGTTTGACTGAGTCACTCAGGCAACCCTCCATGGAAAGGATTTTTCTTTTTTCTTTTCTTTGCTTTTCTCTTTTCTTTTCTTTCTTTCTTTTTTAAATTTGCACTAGTTTACATGAATGGCCGGTACTTTGGGAATAATTTTCTCAGTAATGTAAACTGAAAGTAAATATTTGCATGTAGTGTACCAAATCTAATTCTTTTTCCCCACCAGCCAAATCATGTGTCTTAGATGCTAACCCCTGTGTTATTAATTATGTCATTTGCACTATCTTTGTTTTTTACTACTTGGGTTTTACAAAGGCAGTGGCCTTTTGTTTTCATAAATATATTTATATCACAGAACTTTTGGGAGTACAGTAGGCAATTATGTGCTTAATAGTTATAATTTAGCCAATGGGAAACTACTTAGTATTACTTTTTCACATCTGCATTATAGTAGTTAGTGGGTTTAATAACAACCCTGAGACACTTCTAGTCATCGTGTATTTCATATCTTTGATTAGTTGAAAGTTCTGACATTCATAAAGTACACGAGATAAATAGCTAATATGGTATTTGATTAATCAAAGACATATTCTTTGTGTCACTGGATTGAAATAAACTCTCTTACACTAAGAATATATATTTTTCTTAGGCAACAGAGATTATGCCAAGGATGATCCATTGGAGTTTAAGTCCCACCAGTGGTTTGGAGCATCTGTGAGATCAAAACAGGATAAAATTTTGGTAAGTCTTTTGGATATTTACTTGTAAGTGAGTTTTGTCATTATGTAGAAACACAGGAAAGTTTCTCTTTGAGAGCAAAACGCATTCTCAGTGCGCTCAGGAGTACAGGACAAGATGAGAAAAGATAGCTCTGTTGAAAGGCTGTCCTATCCAAGATCTCCTCTGTCCTGCCCTTCACAGACCTGCTTTTTGCTACTTTCCGTCTTCCCCACTCCTGTTGATCCTTCCCCTCAGGGGTTCAGGATGAGTGTGCCTGCAGTTAATAAAACACACTCGTACCTCATCTCTTTAAAAACACAGCAGCCTTTCCTTGTCTCTTCCTCCTGCTATGCCGCATTCCTTTGCTCCTGTTTACAGAAACTTTCTCGACAGTTACCACCTCTACTTCTTCACTGCCTTTTCTCTTCCCAACCACAGTCAGGCTCAGGTAGGCATGGCCAAAGTCACCCATGGCTTTCAGGTCACTGAAATCACTGGTACTTGTTGAATGTTTCTTGCCACTCAGCACCATTCAGCAAGGTCAGCTAGCCTATTCTTTTTGAACTGCTTTTCTTCCCTTGGCTTCTGGAACAATGTACTCTCCTGGTTTTCTTCCATCTCCCTGTCTGATCCTCACGGTCTTCTTGAGAGGCCCCTCTTCTGCTCAGTTTCTAAGTGTTGGATGTCCCTAGACTGGGTTATAAGCCACCATCTTCTCTAACTACACCTTTTACCTGACTGTTCCTATCCTGTCCCACAGCTGTAAATACAATCTATATGTCATAACCCCTAAGTCTGTATCTCTAGTTCTTAATTCTCCCTGGATTTTCAAAGTCGTATTTCCAAACTAGCTGTGTGGCATCTCCATTTGAATATCTCCTATATTCCTCAAAATGAACATGACCCAAATAGAACTCTTGTTACCCTCCATCAGGAAGGAAAAAACACAAAGATAACGGTTTCCATATGAAACTTCCCCAGCTTGTTTGAATGCATGCCTCTCTACCCCCATCCACCAGCAAGCCCTGTCAATTCTGCCTCCAGAATGTATCCCACACCCATCAAGAAATTATCATCTGTGCTATTTCTGCCCTGTACCCAGCCACTGTCGTGACCCACCTGAGTTACTACAGTGGCACATCTCCTCTTTCTGCTTCCCTTCCTGCAGTCCGTCCTCTGCAGTCCCTTCTCTGCAGTCCGTCCTCCAGCGGAGGGCCAGGGTGAGCCAGAGCATTTTGTCTTCTTGATTAAAACCGTCAGGTGGTTTTCCATAACTCATAGAGTACAAATCCCTGCTTATCCTGGCTTATAAGCATCCCCACAATCAGGTCACTGGCTTTGTCTCTTTGGCATCATCTCCCACTACCTCACAGGCTTTAGCCACACTAGTCTTCATCCCTTCCACATGCCAGGTCAGTGCAGTTAGTACCTTAGTGTGTTTGTTCCCTCTGCCTGTTTTATGCTCACCTTGTTGATTTTCACTTGGCTAGCTCCTTGTCATTCTGATTTCGGCTTTAATTTCATTGTCTCCGAAAGCCTTTCCTCTCAGTGCGCCAGGAGTGCAGGATTTATTACTGTTTTTTAAAATCTGATGGTGAGGCATTAGGGAGGAGGAGCTGAAAATTAAGAGATGAAATTTCAAAGGAACTCTACAGGATGTGTCTAATTGGAGGTCAAGGATGGGGTTGGAGGTGGGGCCACTCTAGGCAGAAAGCAAAGAAGCAGAAGTAAGCAGGAGCAAATAGTCCTTGTACGTGAAACATCAAGTACGTGTACAGAAGTAGCAATAATCATCTCCTTTCACTTTTTTCAGAGTAAATACAGAATAACCCAGTGTTGACATCTGCAGTGTTTCTGTTAATGTTTTGCTTCAAAAAGTATTACAGAGAGTTCATTAAACTTTTTTTGCCAACAAGTTAAATTGTTATATTTTGGTAGGTTACTATGTTATTAAAGTATGCATTATTCTACTTCTTGTGGGTGGTCTTAAAATCGGTAACTCTGAAAACAAAAAGGTCACAGTTTATTTACAAACTAGATCAAATGAGCACTGCAAAGTCTTTTATTCTTTTCTTAATAATAAATTATTTGCTTTATAATTTAGGGGTGTATTCTTTTTGCATGAGAATGTTATTTAGTTAAAATATTGATTCAGTCAGCGTAGTGTATAACATCAAGAAAAGTGCTACATGAAATAATTTTGCTATTTCGAAAGTGAAATATGTGAAAAAAGTACTTACCACTGTTGTGATAAGGAACTCAGGCTATAGGATAAGTGTGATTAATCTTTATTAATGCTTAGAAATAATACCAATTCTGGGGTAGTGTAGATTGTCTGAAACACTGATTTTTTCAGGGAATTTTTATGTTGTGGACCACCACCTTTGATTTCAGGCATGTGCCCCACTGTACCACTGGAGGACTGAAATGAAACAGGAGAGAGAGCCAGTTGGAACATGCTTTCTTCAGGATGGAGCAAAGACTGTCGAGTATGCTCCATGCAGATCAAGTATGTATGAGAAGTGTGCCACCTTTGAAATGAGGGTTGGGAAGTGTAATTTGTTAAAAATGTGCCTCTGTGTGTGTGTGCACGTGCATGCATTAAAAATTGTAGACATACTGTGTTAGTCAAAAGATGCTCCATTGAGGTTCACTAACACAGATGTGGGGCTCCCTAAAACAAAAGAAGCTGATGCAGTAGGTCTGCATCAGGCCTGTGTACCTGCATTTTTAGGAAAACTCTTAAAGGCAATTTGATGGATACCAGAGTCTAAGAACTAGAGCTTTATATTAATAATATTGCTAAATATAAAAAAAATATTACAGAGCCAGAGTTTATATAGGAAGGTAAAACATTGAGCTCAGGACTCTGAGTCTGAATTTTCCTCCTTTTATTTTTTTTTAAATAAAAAAATTGTTTTAAGATTTTATTTTTAAGTAATCTCTACACTCAGCGTGAGGCTTGAACTCACAACCTCGAAATCCAGAGTCACATCCTCCGCCAGCTGAGCCAGCCAGGCAGTCCTGAATTTTCCTTCTGTTAAATCAGTTTAATTAGTTTGTCAGTCAGTTTTCACGTTTACTCCTCTTTTGATGATCTAAAAGAGCTCCCCCTGTTGACTAACATTGTTTGAAATTTCAGATGAAATTCATATGGTGACTAAAGGTGATTTTGAGTCCTTATAATTTTGATCATGCTTTTCCATAGGAGATTCCAGTTCCTTTGCCTTCCCATCTTTGTTGAATAGCCACCACTCCAAATCCTCTTTATACAAGAAACATAAAAATAGCTTATTGAAGAGTCTTATGGTATTTGTATCTAGAGCACTTTTTAGGCTGTTACGTTTTTTTATGTTCCATTGGTTATCAGATAGTTCAGCAGAGAGAATCAGGAACAGAAGTAGAACACGTAAGACTGTTACTGCTAGATTTCTTTCATCCATGTTA
This sequence comes from Hyaena hyaena, assembly GCF_003009895.1. Lineage (NCBI taxonomy): Eukaryota > Metazoa > Chordata > Mammalia > Carnivora > Hyaenidae > Hyaena > Hyaena hyaena. The sequence continues at coordinate 1,962,569 of NW_024080916.1, read as the reverse complement.
GGTGACTTGGGACACCAGGCCAAAGGAACTGTTCGGTCCTTAAAATTTTAAGCAGTTGAACCTCCAGGAAGCTACAAATGATTTTATTAACACGTATTTCTTAACCCACCAATTTGACCCTGCTTGTTGTAAGTGAGAAGTAAACATCAAAAGAATGATATCTCCCCAGAAGTGCACTGCTTATTCTGATAGGTCAGAAAGCACACTGCCTCACAGGACAGCGGGGACTGGCAGTTTTATACTCCGTGCATGATGCTGTCTGTGTCACTACCTTTATGTTGCTTTTTGGGTTAGAGTCCTGCCATCTTTGTGGTATGTAGAAAATGTGAGGACTAAATTTGTGTTTGCAGTTTCTGAATTGCAAAAATGTTCCTATTGTGAGAAGGTAATTTTACGGCTATGAAGAATGAGCTAACTCTTATGCATCAGGTTTGTAACTTACCATTTATGTGATGCACACAAAGGTAAAAATCACCTTATTCTCACATGATAGATGTGGGAACTGAGATTCAGACAGTTGAAAGCAATTTTTTCCTACATCTTATAGTAGTGAGTGGTCTAATAAGGATTTGAACCCAGGTCTGCCTTATTCCAAATGAACCCTTCCCTTGTAAATACTAACAATGGGATATGTTTTCTATTCCAATTGCCTTGGTGTTAACCACAGCTTTTCCTTAAAGAATACATTGTGCTTTTACGAATATAGCTTTGGATAATTCTGGGTATGTAAAATACTTGGTACCCTTCTGAAAGCAGACATTCTAAAAACAATCCATTCATGTGGATATACTGTCAGGTTAGGCTGGTGTTGTTTTTTCATTTTGCCTTTTCTGTAACAACCATTTTTTTCCCTCAATAGGTATTTAAAGGATGAAGGCAATGTTGGCATGATGTATCTGTTCATAATGTTTTTGCTTATTTGGTTTAGGCACAGAAATTGTAAATACAGGCACAAAAATTACAAAATCATTTTTAACCCTTATTTTTTAAAGTATTTAACATCCAAATCAGGTCAGCAAACTGGCTTGTGAGCCTCTTTTTAGAAATAAAATTTTACTGGAAAGCAGCCACACCCATTTGTTTGCATGTTGTTTATAAAGGGAGAGTTAAGTAGTTGTCACAGAGACTGGATGACTCCTGAGTCTGAAATATTTGCAGTCTGTTTCTCACAGAAAGTGCTGATCCTTAATCAGATAATAAAACCTAAAATCTTTAGAAAAAGCAAAAGAATAACCTCAAAAAATCAAAGTGAACAGCTCTTTTCCTCATATATCTGGCTTTAAGTATCTGTTGATCACTGTATATGCTTTTTGGATCAACTTTTGAAATATGAAGCTATGTACAGACCCCAGATTACAAGGGGGCAACTTGACCAGAAGAAAAGAAATGCTCAGGAGTGGGAATCTAAGAATCTGGTTATATTCTCCCATTTTGTCAACAACCTGCCTATAGCTATTATCCACTCTGGGCCTTTGTTTTCACTGTTGGTAAAACACTGATCTGGTCAAAAATTTGAAAGGTACAGTTTTTGTATTTTGTATCTTCTTCAATAAATTTATGCAACCAATGATTGATTTTGCATGGGGATGCCAGTTTTGAAGGGCTGCATTGCTAACTTCTTGATAACTTTGCTTGTCTTAGTAGTGGTAGTTTGTCGTCTGTTGTTTGTTTGCTTTTATTTTCAACATGACCTGTGTGGACACCTGGGCATGAAACTTCACTGTCTGTAAAAAATTTTCCTTGTTCCTGATTATGTTTGCTTTTGGCTTTTCATCACTGTCTGTGACCTACTGGTTTTACACAGTAGGCCAGATGACTTTTCTGCTCCAAAAGTACCAGAGTCACAAATCATTTAACTTAAATACTCTTTGAATTCTATGCTCAGACTGAATCCTTTGTTCCTTCTACTTTCTGATGACATTTGTACATAGATTTTTCTCAGTTATGATAATGAGTTGGCTTTTCTTTCGCCTTGATTGTTAACTCAGGAAATGACAAGTGCATTGCTGATTTGAGATAGTGCAGTTTAGCAGTGTGGACACACCTGGGCTCAGATCCATGTTCTCTTACTTACTAGCTGGCTGACTGTGGTCAAGTTACTGAAATTTTTGTAAGCCTTAGTTTCCTTATCTGTAAATTGTGAATAATAATAGTATCTCTCATAGGATTGCTGTAAGATTTAAAAGATCATGCCTTGGAAAATGCTATCATACAATCCCTAGCTCACAGAAGGGGCTTTGTAATTAACTGCTCTTACTATCATAATCAGTAATATTATTTATAATGCTGTCGGGCTTGATGAATGGGACACATATTTTTCATCTGTAGAAACAGAAACAAAAGCCTTCCCTGAAATAGCTTGTAGTTGACATAAGGTTCTTTACATTGCTGTAAACATTCAGTTTAATATGGACCTGTTAAGAAAATTTTAAAGGACAGTCGTGTTTTCTTGATGTTCTGGGAAATGAAATAAAGAAGATAATTGTACAGTATGATAATCAAAAAGGGATGTCTTTAAAAATAGCCTGAAATAGTTCCCTGAATACATCTTGAATAGAGGAAATAAACATGCAACTTGAGGTCAGAGCAGACTTCCTCAGTATGATTCACTAGACCCTGGAAACCCCAGCCCCACATTTTCCCAATCCTCCTGGTTAGAAAAATTTACACTGGGGCAGCATTATACTCTTGAGGCCATTCAATAAAACAAATTCTAAATTTAGTTATTAAGTGTGTAATCTTGGGGCAGTTCCCAGGTTTTTAAAATGGGTTCAAAAATTTTGATGGGAATATTTGACAAAAATTCTTGGAAGTTGTGCTTTCATTTATACTGAAAATAGATATTTTTGGTGTCTGTGTTTGGGTGGGAAGTTTAATAATACTATAGCATAATCATATATTGTAATTGGCTACTTAAAGTCCTTGTTAACAAAGAGTAGTATTTTTTATTGTTCCTTGTTATCCTCGAAATAAAACTGGGGAGAGCCTCAGGTTCATCCTTACCTGCATTCTAGGTCCAGCTTTAGTCATGATTAGAGTTAATTTAAATGAATTGGCTAATTGTCCAGAAATTGTCCCCTTGTGAGAACTACAAAATAAAGGGTAACTACAAAAGAGTCAAACTGTTGAATCTATTATCATTTGGAAAATAATCAAAAGTGTGTTTAAAGATACTCACTTTCATTAGACTGCAGTTCTAAATATGTTGTGAAGATAGTTTCATATTTTGCTCTTTGCTGATCATTAAGTTAGAGTCTGGCCCTCTCTCCAAATCCTGCACTATGGTTTTAGTAGATTTTTTGTTGTTGTTGGCTATAAAATGTAGGTATAGTCAGTATGTATTAGGAGTGTACGTATCTCTTTACTAGTATTCATAATAAATTTGTAAAGACCCTAGCAACTGTAGGGTATTAATAGGAATTTCAAGTTGGAAATTTACTTGTAGATCACAGCTCATCTTTGTGTCATGAAATCAGAATAGTGGATCATAACCAGTAATTTTTTTTAAAAGGAATGAAATAAAATAGAATATATCAGAATATATTGTCCATGGTTATAGTGATAAGTTTTGTGAAATTTTGTCTTATTCATGTATCTGTTACATACACATACAATAATGTATATGTTGGGTTAAATGGACTCACATAAAATATAGCCTTGCTGTGGATTGTTGTTAAAAATAAGTTTGAAATCTACCATCTTAGGTGATGTTTCTGTTTCCTGGTGACCATGCCAGATACATTGATCTCTCTCTATTGCCACTATCTGAGAAAATGGTGCTGATAAGAATGCATACTAACTTTTTTAGAGTATGGTAGTAACTCATTAAATGCCTGAGTAAATGAACACTCCCAGTTCAACAATACATTATCTTACGATTACAGTGATGCAGATTTTTCTCATGTTTTGTTTTCTGTCATTTGTTTGTTTTTGGGTTTGTGTATATTTCCAATCTTTTTATTTTAGAAAATATTGATGCTGATGGACAGGGATTTTGTCAAGGAGGATTCAGCATTGATTTTACCAAAGTAAGTTCTCATTTAAGACTGAATGAGATTCAGATCTATCTCATTATCTAAACCATTATTAAAAATTAATTGCTCAATACTTCAGCTTCTCTATAATTATTACCTGTTTTATGAAAACAGCTAATAAAAATGACCCATGCATTTTGATATTCTTGTCTTATCTTCTTTCCCTAGCAGACATTGCGTATTTGAAATAGGACATCTAAATGAGAATGGAGGACAGTAGAAGATCTCAGTAGATGACAGATAACTGTTATGACTTTATATTAAAATTTACAGTTAGATAAATTTATATAGTATTAAAGTTTTGTCTTTTTGATTGAAATTCACAAAAGCTGTCAGTGGGAACTTTATTACAAAATTAGAGTTTAGTTACATAAAAGCTGAGAAACATGGTGTGCTTGCCACCTATTATGTGCCTACAGGCAGCAAGCAAAGCTTGAAGCAGCCGGATTATTGTGAAACATCTCATAAACATGGCTCTGTGTATTTTTAACTAAGTTAGTATGCTTCTTTCCAGAGTTGATAGTTTTTAATGTTCTCCTAAAATAACAATTCAGTTTATGGTTTCAAAGGAAAAATTTTTAAGTACTTTTCCTTATATCACTTTCTTTTGTGTATGTGGGGGTTTTTCGGTGAGATGTATGAAAATATTGAATGTCAAATTGAGCATATTAATTACTCCTGTAGAAATCTCAAATATGTTAATTAAAAGTAGAGCTTCCTTAGAAAGCTTAATATGACTTTCTTAGAAAATGTGAGCAAAGAATGCCATAAATTTATTAAAATAATGGAAACTACAATCATGTAATTCAGAAAATTAATAAAGCCTTTTCTTGTGTTTTTAAATTTATATTTTATCTTTATGTTATTAAATTTTTTTTTCTAGACTGGGACTATAATTATAGTTAACCTTCCTTATTACCATAATTGATTTAAGTTACTCAGTTTGAAATTCATAACTCAAAATTTACTCATAATTATTCATAATTCAAAATTTGAGGAAGCAAAACAAGAAAAGATAAAGTATATTAATAAATATTAGGTTTAAACTTTCATGATATATTTTCAAATAGGTGTTATATTAAAAACAGTATCTATGCTTTCTGTACCTTTCTATACAGGCATGTAACTATAACCCCAGAAATATTCGCATATAGCAACTATTCATTACTAAATTATTTACTTTCGTTAACTCATTTCTGAAAAAAAGGTGTCATTTTAAAGCAGACAACTTAGAAGTATCTTTTACATATCCAGGGCAGGAAATTGTCTGTTGAAAGCTTGGAAGGGCTATATGTATGTTTGGAGGGGCAAAATTATTTTTTTGATCTCCAGAGGGAAGAAATGTCCAAAACATGCTCAAACACTAAATATAGTTATCTTGAATTTGATACTTAGAGTTGGTTACAGATACAAGAAATGCTAGTCAAGTGTAATATGTATGTATTATTATACACTCTAAAAAATTTACCCTCTAACTTCATTCCTGTTTAGATCTGCAAGACACTAAAAATAATTTTTCATTAGCCAAAGAATTTTTAAAAATTCTCTTTTCTATATTTTTATTATTTTTAAGTTTATTTATATTGAGAAAACGAGCACAGGTGGGGAAGGGACAGAGAGAAAGTGAGAGAGAGACTCCCAAGCAGGTTTCACACTGTCAGCACGGAGCCAGATGCTAGGCTCGAACTCCTGAACTGTGGGATCGTGACCTGAGCTGAAATCTAGAGTCAGATGCTTAACCAACTGAGCTACTTAGGTGCCCCCAAAGAATTAAAAAATATTTTTAAATTTTATTTTAGAGAATGTGTGAGTAGGGGACTGGGCAGAGGAAGAGAGAGAGATTGAGAAGCCCAAGCAGGCTTAAAGCCCAGCACAGAGCCCAGCATGGGGCTCGATCCCACAACCCTGGGATCATGACCTGATCCAAAACCAAGCATCGTGTACTCAACTGACTGAGCTTCCCAGGCACCTCTAACCAAAAATTTTTTAATGATTGTTAGAAAGAAAATTTGCCTATATAGTCACAAATGTAATATACAAAATTAATGACTTTTTGTTCTACTATAACTCAAAAATATTTTGCAGTAGACCTTCCTAACGAGTTCCAAACCAGCCAGATCTATCGAATCAATGTGTGTATATATTTGCATATTTTCATATATTAAATGTATTATAACTTTTTAAAACTTTTTATTGTATTTTAGAAAAGGTGCAATGAAAATTTACTGAAAATGAGTTAAAAGAGAGTGAGATTTGTGATTTTATTATATGTATATGTAACTTTTATGTATATTAAAATATGTATATGTATATATATTATGTATATTACATTGCTTTCAGTTTTTAAACCTACCTGTTTTTAAATACATATTTTTTTGTTGTCTGATTTAATCTAGGCTGACAGAGTACTTCTTGGTGGTCCTGGTAGCTTTTATTGGCAAGGTAGGTTAATGTTTTTTTTTAAGTTTATTTACTTATTTTGAGAGAGAGAGAGAGAGAGAGCATGAGGAGGAGGAACAGAGAGAAAGGGGAGAGAACATCCCAAGCAGGCTCCATATGGTCAATACAGAGCCCTAAGTGGGACTTGATCTTACTAACCATGAGATCATGACCTGGGCAGAAATCAAGAGTCAAGAGTCAGGCACCCCTAGGTTAATATTTTTAAAATTATTCAGTAATGATTGTGTTTAATGCTATTTTGGGTTATCATGTGCCTATAAGAGTTTTCAAATTATTTTAAAGAAAGAAATTAAAAAATACAATTTAAATGTATAATTGCTATCTGTTACACAGTATATTTTTGATAAAGGACTATAATACCTTGCATATAATATGATACATAGAAAATTTGTGGAATATTATAACATATATATTATATATATTCTTAGTTGAAAATAAACAGTATTTTAAAAGTAATATAAAGTAAATCTATAAAGTAATTTAAAACAACTTATTTTTATTGTTTGTGAAATATGCTTTTTTGAGTCTATTGTGTAAGCATTAGGAAGTGTGTGGAGCTGATCTGTGACAGGCAAACTGTGGCATTCTGAAAGCTCATGGTTTTGAAGTATTTCAAATTTGCTCATAAGAATATTTAAATGGTTATTTTCTCATTAACAATTGACATCAAGAATGACTTCTTTGTTTTAGGGAGTTTTTAAAATAGAGGGTCTTAGGGAGTTTCAAAAGAATGTAATTCAGCTGGCATCAATATAAACACACTACATTCTTCAGTCATTCTGGGAGGCCTAATAAAATTAACTATTTGAATAAATGAATGACAGATCATTATTTCCTGACAAGTTGAAAACAAGCAACTAAATTTGCCTACTTGCTTTACGTTTCATTTATCATTACAGATACACAAGTATATATTTAGTTAATATAGCACATATTTGTTTTCTGCTAAAAAGTGCTATTCAGAGGGTCAGAACTTTTGTTTCTTGGCATTCTGATATTTAAACATTGGAACTGGAAAAAACCTGTGACTGCATGGATGTGCAAGTTACTTTCTGATTCTGAATTTTACTTCTGTATTCTACACTATGCTTTCCTTACTTGCTTTTCTGTAGGAAAACCCACGCTTGCTTTTGTTTCATAGAAAGGGAAACTAAAGAAAGAGATTTACTGAAAGGGAAAATAGGATAGAAAGAAAATAATAAGGAATGAGAAATGGGAATAAGGGAAAAGTCGAAATGGAGGGCAATGGGGGGAATGAAGAAAAGAGCAAAATCAGGGAAAGATGGATCATCATCTCCTTTTAGTGGAGACACACTAAATGAAAGAAGAATTTGGATTTCTGTGAATTAGGCATTTATTGAAAAATGAAATGACTTAGGAAAATTGTAATTGAGTTTTACAGTTTCAAAGTGAACACAAAAATAGTTCTAGTTGCCTATGAGATTAAAACAGGAGATATAAATACTTTCAAGTAAGAGAAAAAACATGGAATTATTCCTCTTCTTTAGTGCCAGTTATGTCATTCGGTAGAGGTGAGGGACGTGTCTGCTGGGGGTGCCTGGGAACCAAAGACTGAGTTTGGGGGTTCTCAGGCACCACTGATTGTTATCTCTGCCTTTCCAAGACACACAGCTGTGAACATGTTTAAATGAGTAGTTGCTTTAATACCTTGAATATTATACAGTGCATTCATTCCTATTTAAAAATTAGGACAGACATAATTTCTACCATGTTGATTTGAGTTTTGTTAGTAAATCCTCTAGGAAATGTAACTGAAAGACTCAGTGGCTGGGCAGAGAATATTTTGTTCTAATGAGATTAAAATCAGCAAGTTTTACCCTGAATTAATAGGTATGTTGGAATGAATTTTTCCATAGATCGCAGAATTCTGTCTATACGAATAGAGAAATTATAATATTTTGTTCAAAAGAGATGATGGAATTTTCCTGTGTTCTTTGATTTAAGAAATATTTACTGAATTCCTATGTGTGAGGTACTATATAGGCACAGAGGATAAATTATTGACCCAAATGAAGTGTTTCTACGCTTTAGACTTAATCTTTGTGACTGGCCAGATTGGAACAGACTAATAAATATTAGCTATGAATTTCTTTCTAAAACAACAGAAATGAAGAGATTATTTCTTCATTTATGGAGATGGCATTTGATAAATCAGCCAACCTCTCTTGGGTTAGGGAACAATCTGATTTTTGTGTAGTGCTTTAGATTTCTTGTCTGCCTTAAGGTTGTGAAGAAAAGTGAACTCACCCATTCAGGCCTCTTCATAAAGGTACCCAAATAATTTGTGGGATAAAAACCAATTGAACCAATCATTCTTATTATAACAGTAAGAGTAATTATTTCAGTAAATTTTCAAGTTCTTTTAAAATTTTTAATGTTTATTTTTGAGAGAGAGAGAGGGAGTGAACATGAGCAGGGGAGGGGCAGAAAGAGAAGGAGACACAGAATCTGCAGTAGGCTTCAGGCTCTAAGCTGTCAACACAGAGCCTGACGTAGGGTTTGAACTCACAAACCCCAAGATCATGACCTGAGCCAAAGTTGGATGCTTAACTGACTGAGCCACCAGGTGCCCCAGATTTTTCAAATTCTAATGGATTTGGTTGGGAAACAGCCTTTGATTTAATTGTTTCAGTAATTCAACATCAACTTTTTTGTGTGTTAAGACCTATCTTGTATTCATAATTTTTGTTTGCTAGTAGTGACTAATTTTTAAATACTTTAAAATGTTTATTGAGAGAGAGAAAGAGAGAGAAGTGTGAGTTGGGGGATAGGCAGAGAGCGAGGGAGACAAAAACAGAATCTGAAGCAAGCTCCAGGCTCTGAGCTGTCAGAATAGAGCCTGACACAGGGCTTGAACTCTCAGACTGTGAGATCGTGACCTGAGCTGAAGTCAAACGCTTAACCCACTGAGCCACTCAGGTGCTCCTAGCAGTGACTAATTTTAAGAACAAGCTTGAACAGAAGGAATTACGACTTTAAAGATATCACATTTCAGATTGAGCATTATGGAGAGTTATTTAAGGTTAATAATTAGAAATACTAATCTTTACTGCTGTTTCTTTTTTATTTAAGATTTTATTTTTGTTTTTAGGTAATCTCTATACTCAACATGGGCTCAAACTCATGACCCTGGGACCATGGGTCATATGCTCCACTGACTGAGCCAGCCAGGTGCCCCTTGAATACTGTTTACTCTTGTGCTGGTACCATTCACTATCTACAGCATAAATTCCGATTAGAAAGTTATTTTATATATTTTTTTCAGGTCAGCTCATTTCGGATCAAGTGGCAGAAATTGTATCTAAATATGACCCCAAAGTTTACAGCATCCAGTATAATAACCAGTTGGCAACTCGGACTGCTCAAGCTATTTTTGATGACAGTTACTTGGGTAAGTAAATCCAATATATGGATTCATTTTATGGAGTTGTAGTGTATTTGTCCTTATTTGCATATGTTGTTTTAAGCAGGAAAATCTTTTATGTTGAAATAGATTAAGATTTTTTTTAACGTAAGGAACAGGAACATAACTTCAAATTGTTAATTAATACTTAGGTAATGTTATATTTCAGTAGGTGAAATTTAAGAGTGATTATTTATACAATGATTAATACTAATAGATAACTTCAAATTCTTTTAATGTTTGTTTTTGAGAGAGAGAGAGAGAGAGAGAGTGAGCACATGAGCAGGGAAGGGGCAGAGAGAGAGAGAGGGAGACAGAATCTGAAGCAGGCTTCAGGCTCTGAGCTGTCAGCACAGAGCCCAACGTGGCGCTTGAACTCACTAACTGTGGAATCATGACCTGAGCCAAAGTTGGATGCTTACCCAACTGACCACCCAGGCGCCCCCCAATAGATAACTTTTAAAGTAAGCTTATATTTGTTAGGCATTGTTCTAAGTGTGCTTTATCTGTATGAAATTATTTAATCCTTACAATAGGTCTATGACAATGTACTGCTATTATTCCCATTTTGTAGGTAAAGAAATTCAGGCACTAAAAGGCAAAATAACTTGCCTGAAGTCATTTACTTAATAACTTGCAGTTCTAAGATTCAAATCCAGGCAGTCTGACTCCTCAGCTTCTATTCACTATGTTATTCACTGTGTTAAACTTTGGTCTTTAAGATTTATTAAGCTTTGTTATCTCCCTTTAAGCTTCTTATGTTCTTTACACCAAGGAATTATGGCAGAAGTAGTACTTGCTGATTGAAAAATATCTGTTATTTTTTTGCTCCTTTAAGATAAATTACAGATTTATCCTGTTTTTCTAAAATTGAGATATAGTTGACTTGTAATATTATATTACTTTTAGGCATACAACATAATGATTTGATATTTTTATATATTACGAAATGATCATCACAATAAGTGTAGTTTATATTCATCACCACACACAGTTATAGATGTATTTTTTTAAATGGGAACTTTTAAATTCTACTCTGTTACAACTTTCAGTATACAATGTAGTCATATTAGTTATAGTCACCATCCTCTAGATTACATTGCATGACTTATTTATAAGTGGATGTTTGTGCCTTTTGACCACGTTCAGGCATTTTGCCCGACTGTTATCCCCTGCCTCTGGCAATCTCCAATCTCTTCTCTTTATCTATGAGAAATTCACCATTTTTAACTGAGTCCTTTATAAAGTTGATAAAACAGTCTTATTTTTCTAATATAAATATACTATTTGAGGGTTTAACTATTTTCTTTAGATTTATTTAGCATATACCTATGAATCTGTTACCTCTAGAGAACAAAATATTGCATAAGTAAAGGAATCATGTTGACCCTTGAACAGTGTATGGCTTGGGTGCACCAATCCCTTGCATAGTCAAAAATCTGCATGTAACTTTTATTTTTTTTATTTAAAATTTTTTTTAATGTTTATTTTTAAGAGAGACACAGAGTGTGAGTGGGGAGGGGCAGAGAGAGAGGGAGACACAGAATCCAAAGCAGGCTCCAGGCTCTGAGCTATCAGCAAAGAGCCTGATGTGGGGCTCGAACTCACAAACTGAGATTGTGACTTGAGCTGAAGACGGATGCTTAACCTACTGAGCCACCCAGGCACCCCCTGCATGTAACTTTTTAAAAAAATTTTTTTTTAACATTCATTTTTGAGAGACAGAGAGAACAGAGTGTGAGCTGGAGAGGGGCAGAGAGAGAGAAGGAGACAGAATCCAAAGCAGACTCCAGGCTCTGAGCTGTCAGCACAGAGCTTGACGTGGAGCTCGAACTCACTGACTGTGAGATCATGTCCTGAGCTGACATCGGACACTCAACCAACTGAGCCACCCAGACGCCCGACTGAGCCACCCAGGTGCCCCACATGTAGCTTTTAAAAAGTGTTTTTTATTTATTTTGAGAGAGAGACTGAGCAAGGGAGGAACAGGGGTAAGGGGTGGGGAGAGAATCCCAAACAGTCTCCATGTTGTCAACACAGAGCTTGATGTGGAGCTTGATCTCATAAATCACGAGACCATGACCTGAGCCAAAACCAAGAGTCAGACGCTTAACCAACTGAGCCATCCAGGTGCCCCACATGTAACTTTGACTCCCCCAAAATCTAATAGCCTACTGTTGACCAGAAGCCTTAGCAATAACATAGTGAATTAAGACATATTTTGTATGTCATGTGTATTATATACTGGATTTTTACAACAAAGTAAGCTTAGAGAAATGAAAATGTTAAGAAAACCATAAGGAAGAGAACATACATTTACAGTACTGCACTGTATTTATTGAAAAAACAAACAAAACAAAACCTCTGTTTAAGTGGACCTGTGCAGTTCAAACCTGTTGTTCAAGGGTCAACCCTACTTGAAAATATTTTCAAGGAAAGCCTACGCAGCAAGTATACTGTAGGTGACTGTTCCCTGATGGTGTTTCACATTTTGTTCTCCCTATTCAGGTTATTCCGTGGCTGTTGGAGATTTCAATGGTGATGGCATAGATGGTATGATGCACTTGAATTGTATTTAGCCCTTCTTACAAAATATAGACTAAGCATTCTAAACAGGTGGCATTGAAAAACTTCAGCAGTTGAAGTGTTCTGCAACCATTGTTATAGAATATAACAGGAGAAATGGGAAAGATGTTAGCACATTGACGTGAGCTTGGTCCTTGTTAAACTTTCTCTACAGCTACTGAAAGTTGAACCAGCCGGTTGCTGAGGGCCCCTGTGTCTTCCCCATCTGCTCCTTTCCTGCCTTAGCATTTCAGTTTTTCTTCAGCTCCTTCCTTCTTGCTGTCAGCAGATTTGGTCCTTTTGGAGGGGCTTAGTTCCTTCTTGCTGTAGACACAACTTGTAACTTTCTGGGCTCTGTCTGTAAGATTGTTACCCCATCCTCTCTCTGTTTGCCCATCCATCTTCCTTCAGAACTCAATTTAGGAATCACAGACTTCACCTGATTTTGACCACATTTTGGTGTCTCTGCCTCCTCTACCCTCTTTGACTTTGCTCTGTGTCATTTTTCATTACTGTATATGCAGCTTTCCTTTGTTCTTAGGTCACTTTATCTTAGCTATTCTCTTTTTAGTAAGATTATAAATGCCTGAGGGCACACATGCATTTCTTTGAGAGGGTTCTCAAGAATCTTTCTGTATTTGTACAGATTTGATCTTGTGGTTAAAAAAATACTATGGTTATTTATTATGGAGTACCATTTAAGAATTTCTGTTGTTGTTTTCTACTGAAATTACAAAACAGAACTTAAAGCTTTCTGAGATACCCATTTCTTCCTGCAGTGTTTCAGTATTGGTCTTGAAAATGAGTAATTGTGTTTGCTTGTTTTTTCCAGACTTTGTTTCAGGTGTTCCAAGAGCAGCAAGAACTTTGGGAATGGTAGGTAAATTAAAAATTAAAAAAAAAAAAAAAAATCTCAGGGTTATCTTATATTTTACTGTATTTCATATGCTTTTTTTTTTTTTTTACAAATAGTTTATTGTCAAATTAGTTTCCACATAACACCCAGTGCTCATCCCCACAAGTGCCCTCCTCCATGCCCATCCCCCCTCCCCCCCTCATCCATCAGTCCTCAGTTTTTGTCAGCATTCAAGAGTCTCTCATGGTTTGCCTCTCTCCCTTTCCCCCACCATTTCCGCCCTTCTTCTCCCCCTTGTTCCTCCGTCAAGTTCCTCCTAATCCTCCTATACGTGCAAACATATGATATTTGTCCTTCTCTGCCTGACTTATTTCGCTCAGCATAACACCCTCAAGGTCCATCCATGTTGCTACACATGGCCAGATTTCATTGTTTCTCATTGCCACGGAGTATTCCATGGTATAAACCACATCTTTTTGATCCATTCGTCCGATGATGGACACTTAGGCTCTTTCCATGTTTTAGCTATTGTGGAGAGTGCTGCTATGAACATTGGGGTACATGTGCTCCTATGCATCAGCATTTCTGTATCCCTTGTATTTCATATGCTTTTGTTTTTCTTCCATAGGTTTATATTTATGATGGGAAAAACATGTCCTCCTTATACAATTTTACTGGTGAACAGGTATGTTTAAAAAAATTTTTTTTGCACATCAGCCTTTCCTAATAATGTCTTAAAACTTTTCTTGGAAGTATCATAATGGTTTACGTTGAATATGTAATGAATATTGGTTTAATATTTAATATTGTAAATATAAAACAGGTTTTAAGAATTCACCTTTGTTTCAAAGTAATTGGTGTAAACAAAGCCTTTTGTAATTGCACATTATGGCTTGTTTTTTAAGGAAATCCACAAATTACACACATACATGTCATACACAAAACCACAAAACTTCCTTTTTCTTTGCTGATGACATTAAATTCTCCTTTAAGGAATGATCTATGCCTTTTCATTTTTTTCAATGCAAAACGAAGCATGGCACAGATGTGTATATTATAGATGTTATAAGTAAACTTCATTTGTAGTTCAAGAAATAAGACATTCTTCAGTTAAAAAGTAGTACTATTAGGTACTAGATATTCTCTTCAGGTGCAGGCATTTTGTAACATTTTGTTTTGTGTCTCTCAGAGAATTAAATGCCCAGTTAGTAATGACAAAGGAAAAATCAGTAGCTACAGAAAAAATAATCATCTCCCAGTTGGCAGTTCTGGGATTCAAGCCCACTTCTTGTTCAGTAGGATTTTCGGGTTTTGTAAGAAGATTCATAGGATGAGGAAGTAGACTTATGGTCCCCAGAAACCTCATCCCACGTGTAGCGGTCAGGGTTGGTGCACAGCACAGAAGGGCCTGCAGTTGACAGCCCATTAGAGTTGTGACTTCTTGACCTCGAGCACAGTCTTCTGTTGGATGCCTGTGTATGTCTCTGAATCGTATATGCAGTCCGTGATGCTGTCTTTATTGCTGTGGGACGGGAGGAACATGGGCTTTGCTTTAGGACAGACCTGGGCTCTTCATTCTCAGTCTTAACTGCATTGGACGAGGTACATGCTGCTGTAAATCTGGTGGGTCATTTGTAAAAATAGAGATGTTGGTAACTTTCTAATGGGGTTGTAGTAACAATCAAATGAAAACATTTCAATCCTAGCGCCTGGGATAAAACTTGTCTCAGTAAATGCCCTGCTTTTTTTTTTTTTTTTACACTTTCAGGCCAAACACCCTGCAAGACCTGTTAAGGTCTTAACACCCTGTTAAGACCCCTAAATAGTATTCTGTTAAATTGCACTGCAAATATAATACACTTTATTACACATGCTCTGGTTTTGTAACTGAATACAGACTGCACCTTTCATTTTCTTCAGTTACACTCTGTCAGCCTAAAACAGATGATGTAGGGAGGAATCTCCCATATCATTCCCTCCTGAAATCTCCACTAATCAAAATTTGGAAGCTTTGCTAACTCTTCTTTTTTTGGTTTGTTGACTCATTCCTCACCTTAGTTCATCTTTAAAATGTCATCTCTCCTAGTTTTGCTTTGCATATTGGGCTGTCTTTAGAACTTTTCTTTTCACGTTTATTTCCAGCCAGGCTGCTCTGTCTGTGATGGCCAGCAGTCTCCTATAGTGGAGGAAAGGACATTCCTTCTCCCTCCACATAATCCTGGATAACCCCAAACGAATTGTACTGTGTATAATTCAAAAGCAAAGCTATTGGCAAGTAGTCAGTTGAGATGTAAGACAAGAACAAAGTCATTGCGGTATCTTTCTAAACAGCAATTTCTTGAGAGTAGCATTGGTTTCACATAGGGAGAGCCAATTATGATTATTAATAATTATTGTCTATTATCTTTACTACATAGATTCCCACTGATAACTTCTTGGGCTCAGTTAAAACTTCTGTCTGTGACTGTTTATCTTTCTGATGGTGTATCTGTGGCAGTTTGGGGGCAGTGGAGAAGAAGGGCAATAATAGGTTAGGCTTGGGAGGGAGCATTAGTTATGCTTGGACTTAAGTGGCATGTGTTGAAGAGACTGAAATGATATACATGGGATATGTTTTGCCCATAAATCTAGGGAAATAAAAATGCCTCATTACTTGATTGTGTTGGTAGAATAAACAAAAGAGAAGAAATTTATTTAAAAAAATTTTTTTTAATGTTTATTTTTGAAAGAGAGAGAGAGAGCATGTGCGCACACATCCATGCACATGTGCGGAGAGGGGCAGAGAGAGGGAGACACAAAATCTGTCAGCACAGAGCCTGATGCTGGGCTCTAACTCACTGAACTATGAGGTTATGACCTGAGCCAAAGTTGGAAGCTTAACCAACTGAGCCACCCCTGCACCCCCAAAAGAGAAGAAATTTAGATTGAAAATATGTGCAGAGGGAAAAAAAAAACTCTTTTCTATCTGATTACATATACTACAAATATTAACTGTCAAAACTAGTTGGATGAAGTGTAAACATTTCATTTTCTTTTTGTTATCCAGATGGCTGCATATTTTGGATTTTCTGTCGCTGCCACTGACATTAATGGGGATGAGTAAGTTTAAAAAGATGTTTCCAGAAACAGTTTTCCACTCATGTTTATGAATGCTTTGCCAAAACTAAACATTTTTTCTGTTTCTCTGTCCCTCTCTAATCTTTCTACTTAAGGAACCAATTTGAAGCAACCTCATGAATATGAGAAAACCTCCATGATGTTCATAATTTCTTTCAGTAACTTTTATGATATGAAGGAATCAAGTAATTTGTATGAATTACTCATAGTTTCTTTTTTTTTTTTAAATTCTTTAATGTTTTTTATTTATTTCTGAGAGAGAGAAACAGCGTGAGCAGGGGAGGGTCAGAGAGAGAGGGAGACACAGAATCTGAAACAGGCTCCAGGCTCTGAGCTGGCTGTCAGCACAGAGCCCAACGTGGGGCTCGAACCCACGAACCGCAAGATCATGACCTGAGCCAAGGTCGGATGCTTAACTGACTGAGCCACCCAGGCACCCCAACTTATAGTTTCTTAAAAGAGTTGGAGGAAGATTTGAATTTGAAATGGTTTGATGCTTCAGTTTGGTTATGAGAGATGTGGAAAGAGGGAAACAGTTTTTTTATTATAGATGGAATTTGATCTTGCTTTGGTGAAAAAGATCCTGTTCTTTTAGTTACGCAGATGTGTTTATTGGAGCGCCCCTCTTCATGGATCGTGGTTCAGATGGCAAGCTCCAAGAAGTGGGCCAGGTTTCCGTGTGCCTGCAGAGAGCTTCAGGAGACTTTCAGACAACCAAGCTGAATGGGTTTGAGGTCTTTGCGAGGTTCGGCAGTGCCATAGCACCTTTGGGAGATCTGGACCAGGATGGCTTCAATGGTAAGATCAAAGTTCAGTAATAGCAGGCTCGTAATTTTCCGTGTCTACCTGGAGAAGTCTTGTACCCCTTCTGTGGATGTTCATACGGGCAAACCTTCCTGGAAAGAAGCACTTGATTGATAGTGATTCCAGGTTAAACGGCAGTTGCTCTTTTTCCTTAAAACAGACCAGGGAGTTTAAAAAAAAAAAATGATTCTCATAAGTTATTATTCATACAGCCTCAAATTAGAATTTTGGAATGGTTAATTTCTGAAGGCAATTTGCATTCCTGGCAATTTGCAGCCCAGTATAAGCTGGTGATTTTCTGTCTCTGTCCTGCTTAGCAGCAGTGCCCTCTACTGTCCATTTGGATACAAATGTAAAAGAAAAATGTGCCAGGCACATTGTCAAGGCAGTGTTGACTCTCATTGCATCCCTCAAAGGTACGATTTACCTGTAATATTGTTAAAGTCATAACTTTGGGGGTGCCTGAGTGGCTCAGTCGGTTGGGCGTCTGACTTCGGTTCAGGTCATGATCTCACAGTTCGTGGGTTCGAGCCCTGCATCAGGCTCTGTGCTGACAGCCAGCTCAGAGCCTGGAACCTGCTTTGGATTCTGTGTCTCCTTCTCTCTCTGACCCTCCCCTGCTCACGCTATCTCTCTCTGTCTCTCTCTCAGAGATAAATAAAACATTAAAAAAAAATTTTTTAATAAAAAATAAAAAAATAAAGTCATAACTTTGTTGTGGCTATCTGAGAAGTTCTAAAGGAGGTCATAACTCCCTTCATGGGGGCAAGTGAAAAAATATAAGCTCATTGTTTTAGAATAGTCCCATTTAATAATTTATTTTTTAGAGTTTATTTATATTTAAAGAGAATATGTGCACATGTGCGCATGTGTGAGAATGGGACAAGGAAGAAAGGGAGGGAGAGAGAATCCCGAGCAGGCTCCGTGCTGTCAGGTCTGAGCCCGACACAGGGTTCTGTCTCACAAACTGATATCATGGCCTGAGCTAAAATCAAGAATTGGAAACTTAACCAGCTGAGCCACCCAGATGCTCCAATATCTGTAGATACCTTTAAAAATCAAAGTGGATTTTAATTTAGAGTAAAATATAGATTATAAATTATCAAGATTTTTTTAAAAAACAAGTACTATTATAGAATAGAGTTGAACTGTTGGTTTTTTTGAATAAATCATATATAGGGATATGCCCCTTATAATTTAAAGGTATAAATTAAAGAGAAAACTTCAAAAATATGGTTGAATTTTATATCTTCCAAGTAGTGGTGGAAAAGGAAAACATTTTTTAGGATTCAGGACTACTTGACTCCTGCCTCATGTGTAGTTTTGTGTCCTGCACTGGGAGTGTCATTTCTAAGATTAACCCTAGATGTTTTCAGTGTTAGTGAGAACCATTCACAGAGACATCTTCCTAAAATAGAGTCCTAAAGATTTTTACTACCAAGAGAACTTAAGTCAAATGGAACTCTGGTATAAAGTTTAAAATAGAACTTGAAAAGAGTACTGTAGAACAGATCAAGCTATTACTTACTGATAACAAAACTACCTAGAAAACACAGGGTCAGATTTGAGGTTGTCCCTTGCTATAACAGGGCCGCCATCTCTGGGTTTTTGGGGAGATCCTGGGCATGTTTGCTGGCACCTTGTCTTAAGGGCATTCCAGCCACTTTAGAGGAAGTTTCCTCAATATTATGATCTGGCCAACATCTCACTCCATTTTCTATATTTTATCAAACTGCGTTACCTGTGAATTCAATAATTATAAGCAACAGATAAAAAATACTAAAGTTGTACAGAGATTTTATAAACAGATTTTACTACTAGAAGTGGATACCATAGAGGATGATTTTGTTCTCCCCAGGTTTTTCCTGGACTCTTATTGCCCCAAATAGTAGCTTGTAAAATGATGGTATCTTGAGTAGAAAATGATCTGATCTGTATTTCTGTAACTATTTATATATACTTATAGTTTATATGTATCTATATTTATAGCTACATATAAAATATGTATATACTTTATATATACTTATATTTCATATAAGTATATAGATATATATATAAGATATAGATACATATAAAATACATATGTATTTTCTTTTATACATTATAACCTGGATCTTTTCTTTGTTCAAGCCTGATGACATTAACCCTTTGTTAAGCTCTTCATTCCGTATTCCTCCATTTCTACCTACACCCACTAGGAAAACCTAGTGGTATCATCAGGAGGGTACTGAAAACAAAACAGTGAAGTTATGTTTTGAATATGCTATGTATAAAGTGCAGTTTTTGTCAATACCCTGCCAGAAAGAGGGGAAAAAAACACAGAAAAAAAGCAACTAAAATGATTAAAGAAGAAATGAGTTGTGTGAAAAAGTAAGCCTTTCCAGACTGGACAGATGCCAGCCAAGAAAGAGAGAAGATAGATGATCAGAATATATAAAATAATGAGAAATTTAGAAAAGTTCAAGATAATTTTTATTAAGTGGTTTTTCAACACTAGAATTGTCTTCTGTTGGGAAATTATATTTTGATAAATATAGATATTTTTAATTTTTTAAATGTTTATTCATTTTTGAGAGACAGAGTGTGAGTGGGGGAGGGGCAGAGAGAGAGGGAGACAAAGAATCCAAAGCAGGCTCCAGGCTCTGAGCTGTCAGCACAGAGCCCGACGCAGGGCTAGAACTCATGGACTGTGAGATCATGACCTGAGCCGAAGTTAGATGCTCAACTGACTGAGCCACCCGGGTACCTTGATAAATACATTCTTAAGGCATATGTCAATTTAGAAGTTATGTCTACCTTTGAAACTTAAGAAAGATAAAAGAAGGACTCTCACATAATTTAAGTACTACTTTTCTTTTTAAAGAATAACAAATTCTTAGTTCTTACTGCACGCCATGCCCTATTCCAAGTGCTAAAAATGACAGGATAAATTAGAGCCCATCCATGTCCTTAAGGTTTTAGCACCAATACGGGCAACTTTTATGTAATCGTGTAAACATTAGAATGCAATATCACCGTGTTTGAGAAGCCACTGGGCATAATGCTCTTACAGAAAAGACAAGTGATCAAGGTGTCTTTTGCGTCTCTCAGGGGATGCGGCATCGAGGAGGCTCAAAGCGGTTCATGTATGGAAAGGTATAATTGAGGCAGTTTGTAATGACTGGCATATAGTGACTGGCACATAGTGGCTGGCACAGGCAAGATGGATACATCCATGCTTTTGTGAAGCCTGTGTTCCGTGGAAAAGCCACAAAGTAAACTCACGACTGGGCAAATTCAGGCAGTGATACGGGCAGGTTAATGTGACAGTGCCTAGACAGTGAAAGTGAGAGGAGAGAATGCGAGACTTCGTTGTCAGGGAAACAGACCTCTCTGAGAAGACGACATTTGATCTATAATTTGGATAAACATAAGGAACAAAGCTTGAAAAGCCCTGGAGCAAGAGCTGTTAAGGCGGAGGGAGCAGCAAGTGTACATCCGAAGATGGGAACTAGCTTGGCGTGTTTAAGGAACAGAGGAAAAGGCCAGGATTGATAGGAAGGGCGAGTGAGAGCTAGAACTGGGGGGTGGGGGAGGGTGGGAGCGCTGGCAGAATGAATAGGCAAATCAGGCAGTGTTTAAATGCTTTGGGAAATAAAGGATTTTAAGAAGGAAGGTGACATGACATTAACCTTTGGCCATTTTGAGGAGAGTGGATTTTAGGGGCAAGAACAGGAGTGGGGACTACTTAGGCTGTTTTGGAGGTCCAGGGAAAGGGTGAGAATGGTTTGTCTAGGATGGTACCAGCAGAGACCGGGAAGTGAATATATTTATAATGTATTTCAGAGTTTCAAAACTCTGACCATTTTTTAAAAAGAATTTCAAACTTCTTATTTGTTTGTGTTATATTAATATAAGTTGAGCAAGATATGAGATGAAGTCCTAACTTTCAAATTTCTGAGCCAGGTATCTGTTTTAAAAAAACAAGAACCATGCCAAACTAAATTAGAATTTTGAGATCTGGAATGAACCTTAGAGGAATCTTTCGACATGTCCCCCACCCTTCCATTTTAAGGATAAAGTATTTTGAGGTCCAAAAAGGTTAAGTGTTCTGTGCAAGGTCAGACCCAGAATATCTGGCTCCAGATTAACAGAATATCTGTTAATGTCATTTTGACAATTTTGCTTGAGTCTCCTTGAATTAGATCGTTGCTTTTGAATATTCATTCTACTAAACTTTGAATCAGTATTTATTGTGGTAAGTGGGTTATATGAATACAGGTTTTCCCCCCACTATCTGAAATTAGAGCCTTCCTGTGAAAACTTGCATTAGCAGAAGTGGTGTTCAGGCAAAGAAGCGATTATCATTAATGTATAGTGGAAAATTTTTCCAGACCTCCCAAATTTCCCAGACCCAAAATATAACCACTCTCAGGCTTTTGTGATACCTTAGGACACATCTTGCTAATGGACACACAAAATAAGTTGAGATAAAGCATAGGTGCTCACAGGCACTGTTCAGCACTGTGGCAGCTTGATGCTGAGAAGCTGGCTGTGGTTCACAGGGAAGGAGCTTAGGCCCCCCACCCCCACCCCTCACCCCCACTGCTTGGGGTGCATGCAGTTCTTAGAACTGTTCATTGCAAAACAAACGCTGAATGCTTTGCTTTTCTTTGTAAAAGTGAATCCTCTTCAGATTTCTTTAAGTTAGCAAAAACAGATACTAATGTAGGTCTTCCCTAAAAGCAAAGTGCTGTAACAGGAACTTTTGAAAAGCAGAAGATAGCTGCATTAAGATCTTTGTCATATAAATAATAAGTACTAAGACTTTCTTCTCTCAACCCTTGCCCTCCTCCTCTCCTCTCATTCTCCCTCCTCCTCCCCCTTCTCCTTCTTATTTCTCTCCAAACTCCCCCCTCCCTTCCTTTCTCCCCACAGATATTGCGATTGCTGCTCCCTATGGGGGTGAAGATAAAAAAGGAATTGTTTATATTTTCAATGGAAGATTAACAGGCTTGAATGCAGTACCATCTCAAATCCTTGAAGGGAAATGGGCTGCTCGGAGCATGCCACCAAGCTTTGGCTATTCAATGAAAGGAGCCACGGATATAGACAGAAATGGATATCCAGGTGCTTTCCTAGAAATACATAGAATTTAAGTGTTTCAGTCCTAGTAGCAAATAGTTTTAGTTACTGCTTTCTCGATTTATAAGTCATTTCAATTCAATTCTTAACGTATTGTTCATACCGCTGCTATACTTTAAGGCACTTTTCTCATCCCTGAAAGGGATATGAAGCAAAGACAGCTGTATTTCCTGGGAGCTTCCAATATAAAACATATACTCTGAGTTTCTTTCTTTGTTGTCCTGAAGTCTGTAATGAAATGTCAGATAAAACATTGAATGTTCATTCTATTATTTTAAATGTCTTCTGCTTTTTTTTAATGGTCTAACATTTTTATGGACTTGACTAATCATTGTGATTGTCAAAAATAGATTATCTCATTTAATTCTCCCAGTAACACAGGTGAAACATATAGGCTTGCTTAAGTTGCTATTATACCATTTTCATGGATGAGAAAAGACTGAGGAAGGTAATTTGCCTGAGGTTGCCTGT
Source organism: Hyaena hyaena (assembly GCF_003009895.1). Lineage (NCBI taxonomy): Eukaryota > Metazoa > Chordata > Mammalia > Carnivora > Hyaenidae > Hyaena > Hyaena hyaena. The sequence continues at coordinate 1,939,714 of NW_024080916.1, read as the reverse complement.
TGGTTTGAACCAGGACAGGAGCGGAGGCCTTTTTCTAGCAATTATATACTTTGGACTATTATAATGGATCTGGTCATAATGGGTCCATTCTTGAAATGAAATATAATGCAGAAGATTTAGTTTACCTTTATTATCGAAACAGTTTATATGAGCCCAATATACAAGTATGTTAAAGTGCTTTTGGAAATAGGACAAGAATTTGATTCTTGTTTGTTACTGTTATTTCAGGAGAGTTTTTGGTTATAAATGCAATATATTTGTTATAGAACTTTTAGAAAATACAGCAAAGCATATGCTTCAGTATCATTTTCCCAATGCATTCATACACAGTTCTTTAACAAAATAGAGTTATACTTTAGGCACTGTTAATAGCAGATGTTTTTTATTTACTCGGAGTATCAAAAACGTTTCCCCATATTATTAATTATTCTTCTAAACATGAAATATATGTTTCCCATTCTATCAAATGTCTCTATCAGGTCTTATATACAAGGATATAAATGCCCAAAAATAAACTAACATAATTCTGGTGCATACCTCTATTTATTTAGGACAAAATTCTAGAATTGCTATGTCAAAGATACGGCACTTTTTAAAAAGTCTGTTGATACATATTGTCAAATTATAATCCCCTTCTCTCAAAAAGAAGGTTTTGCAGCTTTTTTTAAGCACTCACCAGAGTAAGCAGTCATTTCCCCACAGTGGTGCCTATGCTGAGGGTCCTCTGTTGTTTTTGTAAAAATAACATTAAACTTTATGATAGGTGGAAATGTTACTTTGTCCTACTTTATAGTTTTTGATTATCAGGGAGGGTAAGCATTTTTGTTTATTTGTGTATATGTTTTTGTGAATTCTCTTTTTACTTTTTTTGATGCTTCTATTGGAATGTTGTTTTGCTTTCTTTTTTTTTTTCTTATGATAGTGCCTGAACTATTGTAGATGGTAACCCGTTAACACACACACACACACACACAGACACCTATTTCTCGGTTTGTTGTATTTGCCTTTTGGGCATAAAGAAGTTCTTAATTTTTATGTAATCCAGTCTACCTGTCTTTATGGTTCCTTATGTACTTTTCTGCTTACAAAGGGTTTTCTCAGATTTACCTTAGGTATATTGTGAAATAGAGCTCTTATTTTATATTTTCTTAATCACAAACCCATTGTCCCAGCTGTGTATAAAAATTAATGCATTCTATTCTCATTAATTTGAATGCTATCTACTGTCCTTTTAAGTATTCTATGTATATGTAATGTGCTTTTTGTTTTGTTTTTGTAACAAATTGAGAAAAAATTATAATGAAACTTAAACTTATAATGAAATTGTAAAATCCACAGGCACTCATAAAACTTTTTCCTATGAGAGGTATATGCATTTGGGTGGTATACACTTCCTTATTGTTGCTAATTTTTATAAAGTGTACAGTAAAAAGATTCTCATCTACCTGGAAGAAAGATTAGTTTTATGCTGAGTGCCATTTGATACCTTATTTAGAGTTTTCATGTTTTTGCCTTTTAGATACTATCTTACAACCACTTAATGAATAATTTTGAGACTATGTCTAAATATTACATGCACTGAAAGTTTTATAGAATGGTATATGAATTAAAAAACCATTATTATTATTATTATTTACATGTTTTTCTACTCTCTTTTAAGACTTAATTGTAGGAGCTTTTGGTGTAGATAGAGCTGTATTATACAGGTGAGCACATTTCCATATCCTGTAATATAGGAACATTCTGAACTGTTTGAAAGTTTTATAGTGAAATACCAGTGCTTGAATTTCAATTTCATTTTCTTGAAGTAATGATAAAAATTTGTTCTTTCTAGTTAATTGGTTCAGTCAGTCAGTATTTATACAAGGAAATCCCAAAGCAAAAGAAGGTATAGATGTTTTATTTAGAAACACATTCAGAATTTTCCCTCTTTGTTCTTTAAATTATGTTCAAAGGTGTTCTTCTGTGTTTTAAATCTCTGTTTAAAATTTATATGAGTTTACATTTTCCTCTAAGAGGCAAGAAGGTAACTTGATGTTTATGCCACAGCATTCTGTGACCACAAGGGCAGTATGTAATGGCTTCCCAAATCAGTATTTTTATTAGAGCAATATATATAAATCCACATAACCTTGTGTTTCTCAGCTTCATCTATATTCTCGGTTATTCTCTGTATTTAATCAATTCCTCATGCTTTAGACTATCATCTGGCATCCCACGTAGATTAAGGTGCTTACACTTTCATGGGCTATGTTTATACATGCCAGAATAAGTAACGTTAGTTCTGTGTAATGGAATTTATGTTGGGTCAACTTGATCGTGGCTCTTGAGGCCACGTGTGTCCATACAGATGCCAGAATCTATCTTGATTAACTAGGCACACTGACCTGAGCCTAGTATATTTTTATACAGGTTTAAACCTGTGCACTGAACTTTGGAAAACTATTTATTTTAATTTATTACTTCAGTTTTTCAAATTGCTATTAAAAGGTAATACATATAATAAAATGCATGTAGTTAAAACTCAAGCAGTACAGAATGGGCATAAACGAAAATAACGTACTTCCTTTCACACCAGTTACTAGCTTATGAATATACCCTACCAGAATTATTTTGTGCATTAAAAAATTATGTGTGTGTGTTTGTGTATACATCCTTTGTACATGATGGGCTTTTTTTCCTGTCATATAAAAATTACATTGGATACATCTTAGAGATCATTTCATATCCACACAGATGGATTTATGTTACTCCTTTCCCATGCTGTACTGCATTGCGTTAGGGAGATACCCACAACTTGCTTAACCATTCTGCTTTAATGGACTGTGTTGGGATAGGCTGGCCACTTTTCCCGCTTTGCCTGAAACTGAGGGATTGACCAGGACGTGGGACTTTCAGTGCTAAAGTCAGGACAGTCTTCAGCAAACAGGGACAGTTTGTCATTCTGTGTTTAGGTTGTTTTTATTCTTTTTGCTGTTAAAACCAATGCTTTAGTAAACATTGTACTTAAATATGCAGGGAATGTAAACCTAAAATGCTTAGATCAATCTAATATTTTAAATAACTTTTTTCTTTCTTTTTTTTTCTTTCTTTTTTTTTTTTAACCAGGGCCAGACCAGTTATCACTGTAAATGCTGGCCTTGAAGTGTACCCTAGCATTTTAAATCAAGACAATAAAACCTGCCCACTGCCTGGAACAGATCTCAAAGTTTCCTGGTAAGGGCATTAGTTTAATAATAGTTATTATTGTGATTTTTGGTGCAGTCATTATGAAAATAATTGAAAATGAAGGGGGGGACTGAAATATTGCACAACAGTTTCTATGAGTATTACTCTCTTTTCATAGTTTGGATTATACAAATATTATTCCAGAGTAAATATGTAGAAGGCTCTAGAAATATGCTACAAACTACTATAAACTTCATTAAAAAAAAATGATGCATGCTCAATGAATATATTCAAAAAGAAGAAAAAGCTAATAAAATCTCAGAACTCATTTATATTTACTTCTAAACAGATCCATGAACATTTTTATTTTTAAAGGATATGATCTTTTCCAGATTTAATATCTGTAAGTAGCTGTATGAAAAGTATTGTACATATTAAATCTCTATTATAAGTAATACATGACCAGTATAATATACTTGTTCTTCTACTTGTTCCTTACTAGTTCCTAAAGAAAAATGTAATTTTTTGTAAGTTTAATATCTGAATTCTTTTCTACTCCAGTGTTTCTCAAGTCTCCATTATTTGGATGCTATTTTCTGCTATTCTATGCTTTTTGTTATACTTTCATTCTACCTGTATTTATAATTAAAATTTTTTTCTTTATAATAACTTATAATTAAAATTTTAAAATATATTATTAGCAATTTCACAGGAGCATGCAAGGTGAGTAAAGGGAAGACTGTAAAACTTAAAGCTAAAATCTTGAAAACAACTTCAGTGCCAATCAATATAAGTTAAAATGATTCATGTTAAATAAATTGATTCATGTTTTACTTAAAAATATTTTAAAATAGGATGGAGAAATCCCAGTACCTTTCTCATACATGTCAAAATAAATATAAAATTAAGAAAAATCTTGACCTCTATACTAGTAAAATCACCACAAATACCCCACTTTGGGGAACACTGTTCTTCTTTTTTAAAAAATGTTTTTTAATCTTTATTTTTGAGAGAGAGAGAGCGCGCGATAGAGCATGAGCAGGGAAGGCGCAGAGAGAGGGGCAGAATCCAAAGCAGGTTCCAGGCTCTGAGCTGTCAACACAGAGCCTGGTGCGGGGCTCGAACTCATGGACCACAAGTTCATGACTGAGCCAAAGTCGGACGCCCAACCAGTTGAGCCACCCAGGTGCCCCAACACTGTTCTTTAAGTTCCTTGGTTACACAGAAAAATCAAAGAACTTTCACAAATGCAGTGAGGAATGATAGGAAGCTGGGAAAATTTTAATTTTAAGAAGCTAATGAAAAAATAATTTTCCCAATTTTGTTTTTGAATTATTATAGTTATTAGAAAACATTTTTCAAAATTTCATTTCTTTCATTGGATTGCACTAAAAATTTAGTAACATTTTGTTTAACTTATATTGATTGGCACTGAAGTTGTTTTCAAGATTTTAGCTTTAAGTTTTACAGTCTTCCCTTTACTCACCCTGCATGCTCCTGTAAAATTGCTAATAATATATTTTAAATTATGCTAATAATTAAAAGGCTTTGAATATACTAATCAGAGCAGTAGCTTTTGTATCTTAGTTATGGCCCATAGTATGAAATACATTTTGTATCATAATCCAGTAAACACATGTATGTAATTAAAACAAAAGTTCCATGAAATCTTACCCGTCAGTCAGTTTTATTTATTTATTTTTTTTAAGATATTGGTTGACACAACCCATTAACCTGATTTCATGACGCATTAAGAAATCATGAACAACATTGTTCTAGAGGAGCTTTCTAATTAAAGGAAACTTGGTGGGGCTTTTTAGTATGTGAGATACTATTTAGGTTTGGCCTGTCATTTCTCTCCTTGAGAGTTATCAACAGCTTCTATTAAGAGGAAGTTCAGAGATTTTTTTTTTAATCAAGATACCATGAAAGGAAAGGTGTTTAAATTACTGAAAGATGAATTAGAATATTCTGTGTATCCTGTGTTTCATGTTTCAAGAATATTATTAAGACACAAAGAAAGATATAAAAAGCTTCACGATGTAAACCGTGTATTAGAAATATGAGATTTTGGGGGTGATAGTCAACAATATGTCTAAGCGGGATTAAAGGATTTGTACATATTTTTATTTTTCTACAGTTTTAATGTCAAATTCTGCTTAAAGGCAGATGGCAAAGGAGCACTTCCCACGAAACTTAGTAAGTGTTCTATGGAAAAATTACACAATGATTCCTCACATATAGCACTTAAAAATGTTTTAGGATACTTGAATAGTTACTCAAATAATTGTTATCATTGTTCTTTATTTGACTATGTATGCTTAAAGACACTTAACGTTGCAACAGAATTACCTTGTTGACTCTTAATTCAGGTATAAATACATATTTATTTGTTGACATTGTGAACAGAATAGCCCACTGAATGGTAAAGATGGGCTTCAGAAAGTTAAACACTTACCAAGGAGAGATAAATGAACTCTAGGGGAAATAGGTATCATTGTTTATAAATAGATGATCTACTGAAAAGTTCATGTTTTATGTCTCGGAGAAGCCCCCAGCAATCTAAGCTGCAAGAACGCCTTAGATATAGTGGAAGAAGGAGAAGAGGTTTGGGCCATTCAATTTAACCCACACGTCAAACTCCTAACTTTACTCTTCCTTTCCAAACAATGGTTTATGTGGTCCAGAGAACAAGGCAAGAGAGCTAAGTCATTGTAGCCAAGATTTGTCGTTAAGTTAGTGACAAGTGCTGAGGAGCCATAGTCAAGCAGAGGAAGAGGACTGGGTCTGCTGGTTGTGTGTGTGCAGAAGTTCACATAGAGTAGCAAGGTGGGGATCCTTGGAAGATAGCTTTTCAGTAAAGACCTGAAGGGAATGTCTGGAGGGGTATTTTGCACAGAGGAAATGGCAACTTCAAGAGGCCTGAGGCAGGAGCATGGTTAGTGTGTTCGAGAGAGACAAGGAGAACAGTGTGGGTGGGTGGAACAAAATTGAAAGCAAAATCACCCTGCGTTTTCACCCAAATTTGACATGAAGTTCAACATTTAGAGAAACTTAGAAGCTTGGTTTTAACACTGAAGAAACCACGTAAAGAAGAACTGAATCTTAAAAGGAAGTCACCCTGACATCATGCTTCAGACTATTGGTTGCATGTTTGCTTTAATAGAATTCTTGATCTAGTCAACTATATTAGGTCACCTGCTTCGCGAGGGACATACTTACCTGACATTCTGATAGTAGCTTCATTAAAAGTAGTAGTTGCAGGTGATGCAAACTGTTTATTCATCATAGTATTTAATAGATTAAAAAGGGTGCATATTAGTAAATATTAATTTACAATAGTAAATTGCTGCTACTTGTGTTAATGGTAGGAGTCTTAATTCACATATTTTGTGCTTTGAACTTCTGCCTCTCAGCCTAAATTAAAAGAAAATGTTCTCCCTTGCATCTGATAGTTATTTTACTACTCTCATTATCTATTGTATGAATTAATATGTGGCTTTACTTTGGGGATAGTTGGATTAATTATTAAATATTTATTCAGAATTAATATGTTGTAGTCTTACTACAGTGTATAGACATTTTTAGTGAATAACAAGGAAATTACTTCTTAAGGAATAAATCTCTCTGTTCACATGAAAACTCTAGGTATGTAGGACAGATAAGTGTCCATAAAGATTATATTAGTTATAAATTCTTTGGTTTGTATAGATTTCCAGGTGGAGCTTCTTTTGGATAAACTCAAGCAAAAAGGAGCGATTCGACGTGCACTATTTCTCCATAACCGGTCTCCAGGTCACTCCAAGAACATGACTATTTCAAGGGGGGGACAGATGCAGTGTGAGGAACTAATAGCATACCTGCGGGTAAGAGACACTTTCTTCCTTTGTTATCTTTTACTTTTCACTATTTTTTTTTCTTTTCATTTAAACAGTTTTCACTTTGTATAAATTTTTTTGGTATTAAATCAAAAGGAAAACACAGAAGAATACACTTGAGGAAGTTTAACTTTTTCATGTATCAGACGTAATGGATTTTTACTCCTGGCAAAATGGATATTCCAACTGGCCTTTCTACGACATTGCTACTGAATAAATTATAACAAACCTATTTCTTAAATATTGCTAGGCTCTCAAAACATAAAAGAAATCTCCAGTGTTCCAAAAATAAGAAACCAGATAAAAACTACACTGGCAAAATTTGACTAATGAGTTGTGTGCAAATATGTGAGCCAGAGTGTCTGGGGAAGGATGAACAGTAATTGTGGACCCCACTGGCACAGGAATTTAGACTCATCTGGGGACTTTTGCAAGCCAGGGGTCTGACTTGAGCCTTCTATTTGCCATTACATAGAAGAATATATATATACACATGCATATATATGCAAAAACAAAAATCCCGAAGCAATCCAAATAGCCTTTGATACGAGAATGGATAAGTATATTATGGGTTTATTATTATATGATGAAATATTACTTAACAGTAAAAATTAACCTCAGCTACTTGCCACAGCATGGATAAACCATAACAAGAATGTTGACTAGAAAGCAAATCACAGAAAAATGCATATGACCTCTCTTTTAAATAAACAAAAAAGAGAAAGCAAAGAGAAAAACATCTTGTTTAAGGACATATATACTGTCTAGTAAACTACTGAAAACAGAGAATGGTGTACTTAAAATTTAGAAAGGTGGTTACCTCTGGGAAGAAAGGTCAAGGGAAGAAATGAGAAGGGAATATATGGGTAGCTTAAAAATTATTAGTGATGTTTGGGGCACCCTGGTGGCCCAATTGGTTAGTGTCCACTTCAGCTTTGGCTCAAGTCATGATCTCCTAGTTTATGGGTTCGATCCCTGTGTTGGCTCTGCACTGGCTGTGTGGGGCCTGCCTGGGGTTCTCTCTCTCCTTCTTTCTTGGCCTCTCTCTCTCTCAAAATAATTAAATATACTTAGAAAAATTATTAGTAATCTTCTAATTCTATTGGCAGTGGAGTGCCTGTTTTATTAATATTAATATGCCCTTGTATATTTTTGTATGAATCAAGTATTATAAACAAAAATTGATTAAGTATCCTTGCTGAATAACTAATCTTTTTGGACACTCTCTTCTTACTCTTACATAATTGTAGTTTTCAGAGTTTTGGTAGAATTGGATCAAGGTTGAACATGTTTGCCTTTGTACTGTGCACTTACAGATTTCTCCAGATAGTTTGATGTCATAGACTGACGTTATCATTGATTAGAAGCTTTTCTGTTTCCAGGATGAATCTGAATTTAGAGACAAACTCACTCCAATTACTGTTTTTATGGAATATCGATTGGATTACAGAACGGCTGCTGATGTGACAGGCTTGCAACCTATCCTTAACCAGTTCACTCCTGCCAACATTAGTCGACAGGTACTGTACGATCTCCACTTAACACTAATTTTGTAATTTAATTTTTTAAAGTCTTACAATTCCTGTTTTTAAATATCATAAGGGATTGGTTTTAAAAGTTGAGTTTCTAGTCAAAGAAGCTAGTGGGGAAGGTATCTGAAGGTCAGAGATATGTGAAGCCATTCAGAACTTAGTTATATGCAGAGAAAGACAGGGTCATGTTCATAAAACAGTAAAATAGTTCAAGGACAACAAAGTGCTGATGTATTTACATACTATTTTGCTAATAAGTAAGTTTTATATCTATGTTTTCTGTGGTTTACATTTTAATTGTAAAACAAATAGCATATGTATACACATAGTATATGTAGTATGGAAGTCATTCTTTTCATAAAATCAAATCAAACAAAATTTCATAAGGACTATATTATATAATATTTTAATATATATAATATATAGAATGTTTAAGAAAGTCCAATGTAAAACCCATGTATTCAGATATTGCATTTCCTATTTCTTCTGCTTTTTTATTACATGTTCATACTATGAGATTAATAGTTCTCCTCCCACGGAATGCCTTACCCTAAATTTAGGTTATTTCTTCTTTGTCTAAGTTACTAAGATCTCATACTTTTTTTTTAATTTGTAATCTGAAAAGACTATGTAAGGCAACATAAAGCAAATTAAAGTGTATTTAAAGTTTTTTGTTATTTTTATATTTTAACAATTTATATTTTTTACTTCATACATGAACAATCATTTTATCATATACAATATATATGTATATACTTTCTACCACCAGCAATATGGAACTTGAAAATGTAGTTCTTTATTAGTTCATATTCTTTATACTTATTTTTAATGGATATGTAGTATTTTGTTGATTAACAATTTAATAATGAACATCTGAGCCTTTTAGGGTCTGTCACTCAGTTTTTATACTTTCTGAAAAAGTTGTGACTTGACCTTTTATATTATGTGTTTTGATATGGGAGTTATGATTATTTTCTCTTTATAATTGTAGAATTGTTTGGAAATCCTTGATTAGTATTAACATTACTTTTGAGTAGCTTACTGAGATCGCCAGTGTCTTTAATACCAATTCAGTTTTACAGTTACCTAATTAAGTAGGGTAACTTTTGAAACCCATTGGAGAGAAATAATAACTTTAGTAATAATATTTAGCTTTACTTTCTCCTCTTCCTGCTCTACTTCATTATTTGAATTGTTTCCTTTGTGCCCTACATTTGTTTCAACAGTGCATGTGTACACAAGAGAGATGTGGTCTCTTCTGGGTGCTTAGCTTTATTATGTAATCTTGTTTCTATGTTAATTATCTACCCTTAGTTCCCAATGTTTACTTCTTTCTAACATGGGCCCTTCATTCACTGGTCATATTACAAACTTTTTTTTACCACACTATATCCATAGAGTACTGCAGTTCCATACAAAGATTAACAGGAGCCACATTTGTGGTTTTAAATTTGCTAGTTAGCAACATTTCTTAAGGTAGAAAACAGGTGAAATTAAACTTAATAATGTAAAGTTTGCTAGGACTGCCATGGGTGGCTTGTTTTAAACAATAGAAACTTATTTTCTGGCGGTTCTTAAGACTTAAAGTCTGAGATTAAGGTGTCTGGAAGGGTTGGTTTCTTCTGAGGCCTCTCTCATTGATTTATAGATGGTTATCTTCTTTTATCTTCACACTTTCCCTCTGCCTGTGTCTGTGTCCCAATCTGATCCACCCTAATGGGGTCATTTTAACTTAATTACCTCTTTAAATACCATATCTCCAAGGTAAAGTCACATTCAGGACTTCAGCATATGAATTTTGGGGAGACACAAATCAGCCCATAACAATATCCAAGTTATTATCATTCCAGGACATAATCCATTTAAAAATTATGAGTGAAATGTTTTACATTCTATTTTTTGCTGTCTTCAAAATCCAGGATGTGTTATATGATTACAGAACATCTCAGATGCTAAAGCTTCATCAGAAATATTTTTTTCTGTGTTTGGAATTCATATAGTTTATAGCTGAATAAGCAGATTCACATACCCAAGTCATTTTAACATATTAACAGTTTTCCAGTAACAGAATCAAGCATTAGTTTTTAAATTTAAATTAATTAAAATTGAATAAAATTTGAAAATCAACTTCTCAGTCACCCTGGACACCTTTCAAGGGCTCAGAAGCCACATGTGGCTCACTAGTGGCTATTGTCTTGAACCTGGCAGTTGTTGAGTTTCCCTTTCTGTAGCCTAATCCTTTGCAGTTAAGAGATTTGAGTGCTTGCTGCCAGAGGAGTGGCTTTTTTTCCCCTGCCCTCCATTTATTTGTTCAAATAATAGATTAACTTCTTACTCTGTGCAAGATGTTAAATATAGAAAGATTTGGTTTTCTATGAATGGAACATTGCTATGTGCTTTTCCATTTCTGAAACTTCTTTTTCCTTTTTTAAAAAATGTTTTATTTATTTCTGAGAGAGAGAGAGAGAGAGAGAGACAATGTGAGCAGGGAAGGGTCAGAGAGAGAGAGAGGGAGACACAGAATCTGAAGCAGACTCCAGACTCTGAGCTGTCAGCACAGAGCCCGATGCGGGGCTCGAACCCACAAACCATGAGATCATGACCTGAGCTGAAGTCCAACGCTTAACTGACTGAGCCACCCAGGTGCCCTGAAATTTGTTTTTCCTAATAGCATACTAAAATACTGTGATTACACCAATGCCAGCTGAATCCTTTTTCTTCAGTGTGGAGTAGTAGTTAGGCAAATATCTCTTTACCACAGTATTATTAATATTTCATACATACTTCTTACTCTGAACTGCACATACTCATTGTTTTAACTGGGTCTGTTAATACACATCATATCACTAGTTACTGTTATTATCTACAAAAATCTACCTTTTATTCCTAAACTAGTTTAGCAATGAATGGTTGTATCTGGTATGAATTAATGGAATCACCACAAAGTTCTAATAGTCCTGGCCCTGCCCCCTTCCCCTTTGTTGAAGCGCATAGTAACTGCTTACACTATGTCATTTAATTACTTCATGTATATTATTGTTTCGTTCCAATTAAATTGACAGTAAAGATCTGTATCATAAAATTTTATTCTGTGTGGCTGCTTATCCCTGGTGACTTGGAAGAGGCAGCCTCTCATTATTTTCTCCCTATAAATCACTTTCTCTCTTCTTTTTTGTCTGCCCCTGGGCTTGAAGCTCTTTGAATATTAACAATAGACAAACCGAGAATGGCTTCGTCTCTTTTTCTTTCTTCTTTTTACAATTTTTGTATTTCCTTTCATATTCCGCCCAATTTCCTCTGCTACTTTCCACTGTTTTTGTCTTCTGGGTGGTCCATTCTGCTCTAGCCTCCACACTCTTACAGCCAGATCTGAAGGGAGAAAATTCGGATTTTGCTTATTCCACCTGTCCTGGATTGGCTAACTTCAGTGCTTCTAGTTCCTTCTTCTTCACCTCCTTCCAGTGGCCATGCGTACTCTGACCTCACTGTGTCCAGTTTCTGTTCCCCTTGGTCGGCCTGTCAGAGTTGCTGCTGTGCCCCCGTGGCTCCTTATTCCTTGACACTCTGCCCCCATATTTCCAGGATGCTGGCAGAGACATAGTCTGCAACAAGGAATTCTAAAATGGAAATTTGTTTTGCCCGAGGTCACACAATTTAGCTAGCAGCCGCAGGTTCACGCTGAATCTTCATTTCTTTTTCATTTTTTGAATCCTCACTTCTTGACTGTTACTTTCTCTCTACATGACATTTCATTCCAAAATCATAACAGCTTAAGTTGAGACAGAACTAAAAGGTTCCAACTAATTGTACTATATCCTATGAATATTTTTCTTCTTTTCTATTAAAAAAAATTTTTTTTAATGTTTATTTATTTTTGAGAGACAGAGTGTGAGCCAGGGAGGGGCAGAGAGAAAGAGACACAGAATCTGAAGCAGGCTCCAGGCTCTGAGCTGTCAGCACAGAGCCCGACGTGGGGCTTGAACCCACGAACTGTGAGATCATGACCTGAGCCGAAGTTGGACACTTAACTGACTGAGCCACCCAGGCGCCCCTCTTCATTTTCATTCTTGACTAGCTACACTGACCTGTTTAAAAATAGGCAGCCATGACACCTTTGATGCAGATAACTTGATGAGTGTATATAAATATATGTGTGTATGTTTGTGTGCATTCACATACATCCATGTATATATTGATTTACATTGCATATGTGTTCTGTGTTGATGTTTTTCCACATAGAAAAAGTAAAATGCTTTTTTTCTAGGCCCATATTTTGCTTGACTGTGGTGAAGACAATGTCTGCAAACCCAAGTTGGAAGTTTCTGTAGATAGGTACGTTTTACTCCAAACAATAAACAGTCCAACAAGAAATCTAAATGGAAGAACACATATTCCTTCCCTTCCAAATATAGAATATTCTGTTCTGTATTTTAATGTGAACTAGTTATATTGAAGGGTAACTCATGAATTTCTTTAACAGTAAAACTATCAACATAAAACTCAAAAAAAATATGCACTGTTTTCACTACTTGCCTTAGTTCAGTATGAGTAGTGTTTCAAGATAACATTATATCCTCTTAAAGATATATTTCATTGTAGATATCCTGTTAACTAAAGGATTCTGATTAGTATTTTTAAAAATTATTATTAAATTTTTAAATGTTTTATCTTACTTTTGGGGACCTGGGTGGCTCAGCTGGTCAAGCATCTGATTTCGGCAGGTCATGATCTCATGGTTCATGTGTTTCAGCCCTGTGTCTGGCTCTGTTTAGAGCCTGTTTCAGATTTTGTATCTCCTTCTCTCTCTGCCCCTCCCCCAATTGCACTCTGTGTATCTCTCTCAAAAATAAATAAACATTAAAAAAATGTTTTATTTTGTTTTTGAGAGAGAGAGAGCATGCAGGAGCAGGGAAGGAGCCGAGAGAGAGGAGGACAGAGGATCCAAGGCAAGCTCCGCACTGAGAACAGTGAGCCAGATGCGGGGCTTAAACTCATGAACTGTGAGATCATGACCTGGGCCGAAGTCAGATGCTCAACCAACTGAGCCACCCAGATGCCTCTCTGATTAGTATTTTAAATGACATATACATTTTTTAAAGTTTAAAAAAATTTTTTTGATGTTTATTTTTGAGACATGGGGCTCAAACTCACTAGCTGTGAGGTCTTAACCTGAGCTGAATTTGGACACTTAACCGACAGCCACCCAGGTGCATCAATGATACATAAATTTTAAAGAATATTTTGAGAATCATGACTGTGATTAATTCTGCATTATTTATTTATGATGTTTATTTTGAGAGAGAGAGAGAGTATGTGTGTGAGCGAGCTTGGGAAGGGCAGAGAGAGAGGGAGAGAATCCCAAGCAGGCTTTGTGCTGTCGGCTCAGCCCCAACACAGGGTTCAGTCTCATGTACCCTGAGATCATGACCTGAGTTGAAATCAAGACTTGAACACTTAACTGATTGATGCAGGTGACCCTTATTCAGCTTTTAGGGGAAAAAAAAATCAGGGAATTAAAAAGTACCTCAAAGAGATACAAAATTACCTCAGTAATAGATGTGACTGGTAGTGATAGTGACATTAATATTTTCTTTTACTGAGAGAAGCATTGGATTGGTACCCAATGTGTTATTTCCAGTTTTCTACTGAGCTGTGAAATAGTCTTTTTTTAAAAATTTTTTTAATGTTTTATTTATTTCTAGGAGAGAGAGAGAGAGAGACAGCGTGAGCAGGGGAGGGTCAGAGAGAGAGGGAGTAACAGACTCTGAAACAGGCTCCAGGCTCTGAGCTGGCAGTCAGCACAGAGCCCGATGTGGGGCTCGAACCCACGAACCGCGAGATCATGACCTAAGCGAAAGTCGGACGCTTAACCGACTAAGCCATCCAGGCGCCCGAGCTGTGAAATAGTCTTAAAGTATCTTGAGACACTGTTGAACATGTCAATGCTGTCTTGTATTTCTCTTGTTTCTTGGAACAATCATATTCTCTCCATGCAGTCTTTTTTCATTGTCTGTATTTGTATCAACTTTTAGTGATCAAAAGAAGATCTATATTGGAGATGACAATCCTCTGACATTGATTGTTAAGGCTCAGAATCAAGGAGAAGGTGCCTATGAAGCTGAACTCATCGTTTCCATCCCACCTCAGGCTGATTTCATCGGGGTTGTCCGCAATAGTGAAGTAAGCAGACTGTCGCTTTAAAGATCGAAATGCACTCATAGGTCTCATTAACATTAATGAGTTACTCCCCTATTTAGTATAGTACAAGCTTAGCCATTCTACTTAAGGCTAAATTGCTAGGCAATAGAGTGCCTATCTTACATAATTCCTTTCAAGCCTAATACTTTGCATAATGCACTGATAGGACATTTTTAGAATTGCTAGCAAAATGCCTGAAACAAGGTCAGATAGATAAAGTGTCTAAGCCTGTTCGTCAAATAATTTATTAGGGGCAATAAGGTTATGTATCTAAATCCTCTGGGGATCCTTCAGAAACATCTTTACCTTCACATGTGGCAATTGTACATAATTCTGGCTTCTCCCATACCCACCCCCCCATTTCCTCAAATAGATGGATATATTTTTGAAACAAGAAACTTAACTATTCAACTGTAGGATATCATCTAGGAACATTACAGTCTATAGCTTCTGCTTTTTTTTTTTAGTCATTAATTTATAATATTTTCAATCTTTTTTTTTGACCTATCAAAGGCTTTAGCAAGACTTTCCTGTGCATTTAAAACAGAAAACCAAACCCGCCAGGTAGTATGTGACCTTGGAAACCCAATGAAGGCTGGAACTCAAGTAAGATGTTTTAACTAAATGGATATTTCTTTCTTTTAAAGAAAATAGCAAAATTTTCTGTGGGTTTGTTCATAGTAATTTTTTAATAAGTATTTCAGAATAATATCTTTAAATTGGTTTTGATTTGGAATGTAATGATTAGCAGAGTTTTATTTGGTTTTGAGTAAGATAATAAAATAATGGATTGTGCTTCTACACTAGTCAGTAAGCCGTGTTTACAGTGCCTTCAATTTGCTAAATGGATGAGGATATGGGTTAACTAAGGACTAAAATTGTAACTCTGGTATTTTAACCTAATGAATCTTTAAAACTACTCTGACAAATATTAAGACTATCATTATTACATGAGATAGAATTATCTCATGAATTTGGAAGCCTTTATCGTCAAACTGAATAGATTCAAAGAGGCCCTTAGTGTTGGGCAGGCTCCCCTTCAGGTGGTGGAGAAAGGAGCCCAGGAGCTTGAAAGGATGCTCTCAGTGGGTCGCTTCCCAAATGCTCTAAAAAGTAAACAAAAATGTATTTTGTAGAATTCTTAGTATCAAAGGAAAATGGGAGTATATATCATGTTACTTTTTTCAATAGAATTTAATTTAATAGCACAGAGACTTTGGTAATTTGAAGATCTCAGATCATATGGGGCTATACATTCCACATTCATCCTTAAACAACAGCTAACAGGAGAGATGTTGTTTAAGGGTACAAATAGTAGTAAATAAGTCTTAGAGATCTAATGCACAGCATAGTGAATATAAACAATATTGTAAGGGCACCTGGGTGGCTCAGTTATTAAGTCCATCTTTGGCTTGGGTCATGATCTCGCAGGTTCTTGAGTTCGATCCCCGCATGGGGCTCTCTGCTGTCAGGGCAGAGCTTGCTTCCAATCCTCTATCTCCATCTCTCTCTGTCCCTTCCCTACATGTGCACTTACTCTCTCTCCCTCTTTATCAAAAATAAATAAACATTAAAAAACCTAGTATTATAATCATCAACCTTGCGAAGAGACTAGATCCTTATTCCAACTATAAAATAGGAATGGTAATTATAGGACGTGAATCAGATGCTAACATAGCTACAATGACAATTACGTTACAATTTATAAATGTATCAAATCAACATGTTGTATACCTTAAATTTACACAATGTTCTATGTCAAATACATTTCAATAAAAGTTCCATATTTCTTTAAGAATAGTTTCCATTAAAAGTCATTGTACTTTCTAAATATATGGTCTCTTAGGGAAGAGGCCTTGAACAAAGTAAGGCCTAAGTTAAGTTTTTCCACACGTATTTAATGATTTTTAACAAGTGAAATGCTTTTTATTTTTCTTTATTTTTCTATGATTATTTCTGTGTTTATTTTTCTATGTTCTCATGCTCAAGCTTTCTCACTCACAGCTCATCCAGTGTGGATGATTTCAGGTTATTTCATGTGGCCAGCGTCAGGCTTTGTAAAGTGGAAGGTAGTTGGATGGAAGTCCCCCAGTATTGTTTTTATGTACGATAAATGATCCCCCAAGAAGTCTGCTTTCTCTTACCTTATTAGCTCAGTTGTTTTCTTTAAGGTAACAGTTTCCCCCTTGCAGGACTTAGGATAACGGTTGCAGTGGAGCTGTGAGAGAGGAGAAATTCTGAGTCTAGCTGGCCCTCCCTCTCATCCCCTAGGTAGCCAGGTTCTCCTGCTCTTTAAAACGCATTCACTTCTTCCTTCCTGCTCCATTACAATTTCAGTTGTTAACTTCCTGTCACCAAATCAGTGTGCTTTCATTGAATCAACAGATACTTACTTTGGCATTTTTTATAAAGTTAATATTAGGTATTATGAGGAGATAGAATTATGGTAATAATTGTTAAATAGGCCTCTTTATGGAATGGCCCATGTGTCTTAAATAAAAGATTCAATAGAAGATCAGATTTAATTATCTTTGTTAGAGTATTTTCAGTTTTATTGTAAGCTCAGAAAAAAAGCCTATTTTGGAGTAACTCTTTGATTTGAACATTGGAATTTAAATTTCACTGATGAGACATTGTTTTAATTAATTACTGTTCCTTCCTTCCCGTTCAGCTCCTAGCTGGGCTTCGTTTCAGTGTCCACCAGCAATCAGAGATGGATACTTCTGTGAAATTTGACTTACAAATCCAAAGGTATGAAAACAACTTGTTTTCAGTTTGTAATAACTATTGAGGAAATATTCTTTGTCATATATTATGTAATATATTCTAAATGTTATGAATAGAACAGACTAAAATTCTAATACTTGATTATACCATTTTTTAAATTAATATTTATGTCATAAGAATCATTTTGTTTTGAGCTTGTGAAACAAAAGTAAAAGAAGTAAAATTTGATCATCTTCTTGGAATTAAATGCTAATGAAAATTATTTTCGTTAAGTTTTTCCTTTCTTTGTTGCTTTTAATTTGTTCATTTTTAGTGTCACTGCATTTGCCTCTGTATGTCTTAGATGAAGATTGTGCTCAGTTCAGGCCTAAAAATATATTTTTTTTCTTTTTCAGCTCCAATCTCTTTGACAAAATAAGCCCAGTTGTATCTTACAAAGTGGACCTCGCTGTCTTAGCTGCTGTTGAGATCAGAGGGTCAGTATGATTACCAAGTTGAGTGTCACATTCTTGTGAGATTTAAACTGCTTTAAAATGCATTTACTTTGAAAAAGCATCTAGTAGGCCCGCTAACTTCTTTAGGGGAATAGCACACATATTTCATGATACTTTTACTAGGGCTGGTGCTTCTGTAGAAAGAGGAACCTAGGTGTATTATTCCAAAACTGCAAATATTTATTTGATTACCCTCTGGAAATAAACCAGACACGGCCACAGCAGGCACAAAATACATGTATTGAACTTCTATGCAAATTGACTTATCAATACATCTATTACATTAGATTCACTACAGAGAAGTTTGTGTGTAGGTGAATGTGTATGTTCACATATACATATGGCTTTTTCTTTCTTTTACATATATATTCTTTTAATTCTGATTTTATTCATTGGGATACAGGGTACTTTTGAAAATGAACTGATCATATCATTTTGGTATTCATGGTAGGATTTCTTTGGTCATTGTTTAGAGTCTCAAGTCCCGATCATATCTTTCTTCCAATTCCAAACTGGGAGCATAAAGAGAACCCGGAGACTGAAGAAGATGTTGGGCCAGTTGTTCAGCACATCTATGAGGTTTGCAGTTGTTTGCTTTACCTGATACCTGGTGGAGAGCTTTTAAAGAGAACAGATAGGCTACTTGTAAAAAAAAACAAGTCTGTTTAGTGTTTATGTAAACTCTGCATCACTGAAAGATGTACCAGAGATTTGTTTGAATTTTTTCCCTATTCAGAAGTTCCTTTTTTTAAGACAAGTGGCTTCAAGTGATTAAAGAATGCACTTCATGCAAATTGTCAAAAACCAATTAATTCTACTTGAATAACAGCAGTAGGTCATTGTTGTGTATTTGCATATGGACGTTTTGCAGTTATATCTTAAAACTGAAAGTGCCTATAGCAGATCATCAAAATTTTCTTCATAAAGAAAGAAAGGAAGAAAATTTTCTTTTTCTTTTTATAAAATTTTTTAATGTTTATTTATTTTCGAGAGAGAGAGAGAGGGAGAGAGAGCACGCAAGCATGAGCCAGGGGAGTGGCAGAGAGAGAGGAAGACACAGAATCTAAAACAGGTTCCAGGCTCTGAGCTGTCAGCACAGAGCCTGACATGGAGCTTGAACCCATGAACTGCAAGATCATGATCTGAGCTAAAATCGGACGCTTAACTGACTGTGCTACCCAGGCACCCCAGGAAGAAAATTTTCTATGCCATCTTTCATCAAAAACGTTTTCATATGTTCCTCTTTTGTTTATATTTTCATCCTGATACATACTGCCCTACGCTAGAAATAAATGTTGAATTTGATCTCCTTTGCCTCATAATGATCATGTTATAATGTCAGAATAACTAAAAACTCTGCTGTTGTTCAAATCCTATTGCTAATGATTCCTGAGGTTGATGTAGGAGGAGGATTATGGAATAGATTTTTGCTCAAAGTAGTTACATTTTCTTTTTCCCATTAGCTGAGAAACAATGGTCCAAGTTCATTCAGCAAGGCAATGCTAAATCTTCAGTGGCCTTACAAATATAACAATAACACTCTGTTATACATCCTTCAATATGATATTGATGGACCTATGAACTGTACTTCAGATATGGAGATCAACCCTTTGAGAATTAAGGTAATGTGCTTAATAGCAACTCTGTATTTTGATGATACTTAATGCTTTTCTTTCTAAATCTATGAAAGAAATCCATGAAATAAAAAAAATTTTAATACAGAAACCCACTGTATAGAAATAATTTATTTCAGGATTAAATTGTTTATTTGTATAATGAGAAGTACTAATGAATCATCTATGCAGTGACCCAATCTGACTTGGGTTCTATTGCACTGTGGCTTATCCACGTATAGTATTGTGTCAGGGGTGTTTTGTTGTTGAAATTTTTGTTTTTGGAGAAAGATCTAACGTTTTACTTAACCTGGCTCTTTTGACTCCCATGACTTAGAAAAATTTCATTTTGTGGAAGTCTATACTTTTGGGTATAGCCCTTACCATCCTAGCAAACATATTTGGAGAAGAAGCTATTTCCCAATTTGGACTAAGGGAAAGTTAAGAAACAGAACAAAAAAATATATACTCTTGATTGACACTCATCACAGATGTGTACTATGACATTTCAGGCTGTTTCCATGTGTTTTATCAGTTTTCCCTCTAGCTATGCAAGGGAGAAAATCACAGCTAGGTGGAGGTAACTCTCTCCCACATATTAGGGAATCTCTGATCTTTGTTCTTTGTGCTTACTTTCTACTGTATATTAAGTGGTGACATTGTCATACCACATTTTCAGTCATCATGTTTTAATCATATGTAACAGTTTATGCCAAAATGTCAGTGCAGAGTGTTTTCCAGTGTTATGTATCACCAGTGTCTCTGTAACCCTAGATCTCAAATTCGCAGACTGAAAAGAATGACACAGTTGCTGGGCAAGGTGACCGGAACCATCTCATCACAAAGCGGGATCTCACCCTCAGTGAAGGAGATGTTCACACTTTGGTAAGCGCCATTTCAACAGCAAGCACTTTAAACATTTAAAAATATGTGATTATAGAACTGATGCCAAAGAACATTTCAAAAATAACAACAGCTGTGCTTGTAAGCACTACATGTATTTTTATACTATTCACTCCTCTTACTTTCCTTGTTCCTAGTCAAATTAACACCAGAGTTTCTTCAAATGATCTATCCTTGTAGATTGCTAATAAAAATATTTAATGTTCCAGCTTACTTTTCTGACTTATTCGTTTAACTGACTTCCTTCTTGACCTCATCCTAATCTTGGAGGTTTTTGTGCAATATTGGAAGAAGAACCCAGGAGGCATCAACAAAAATATATTACAAGCATAATTAGCACTATAATTAACTTCTGTTGAGTCAGCCGGTGTAATGACTATAAGGTTATAAAATGCTAATCATTTAAGTTTTTGAAGTTAAACAGTTCTGCACACCATCCACTAGCAGAGAGCCTGGTATAGTGTTTATGTTCATTAGCAAATACCAGTTACTTTTACATCAGCAAATTCCATAGTTCTTAGTTCTCATCCACCTCAACTGCTCGGTGACTTTTGGCACAGTTCATCACTTCCTCCTCTGTGGAACAGTCCTCATTCTTTTCTAGGACTCTACTCTTCTTGGTTCTTCACCTTCATCAACTGGCTACTTCCTAATCTCCATTTCCAGACCTTTACCTCAGTAGAGTATTCCAGGGCTTCTCTCAGATTTCTTGTCTGCTCTGCATCCATTCATTCATTAGATCTGTGCTAATATTATAAACAGCAGCCACATTTCAAGTGTTCAGTAGCCATATGTTGCTACTCTCCTTTGGGAAGTAGAAATACGTCCTTTCTATCATCATAGGAAGTTCTAATCAGGTAGTGCTATACTAGAGATGTTATTCACTCTCATGGCTGTAAATATTCTATGTGGATCACTTTGATTTACATTTCGAAGCTGATCCTGTGCATTGAACTCCAGGCTCCGTTATCCAAATGTCTACTGGAACTCTTAAATATTTAATAAGAATCTTAAACTTAGTTCTAAGAATGTTTTCCCACCTCTGCTCTTTCTGTAGTGTTCCACATTTTAGTAAATACCAATTCCATTCAATTCTTTGTCCCAAATTTGGACATTGTGCTCTCTTTTCCTCAAACCTCACCTCCTGGGTATCAGCAAATTCTTTCAATATCTATTTTCTTTTTTTTTTTTTTTTAAGTGTTTTATTTATTTCTAGCAGAGAGAGAGAGAAAGAGACAGCGTGAGCAGGGGAGGGTCAGAGAGAGGGAGTCACAGACTCGGAAACAGGCTCCAGGCTCTGAGCTGGCAGTCAGCACAGAGCCTGACGCGGGGCTCGAACCCACGAACCGCGAGATCATGACCTAAGTGAAAGTCGGATGCCTAACCGACTAAGCCACCCAGGCGCCCCTCAATATCTATTTTCAAAAGACTCTGAATCTGGTCCCTTCTCAGCAGCTTTACCCTGCTACAACCTCACCCAGGCCACCTTCGTCTCTTACTTGGACTGTTGCCAAACTTCTAGTGGACTCCATAGTTCTGCCTTTTCCCCCACTATAGTTTATTTGACACACAGGAGCCATAGTGATCCTTTTAAATAGAGATCAGGTCATGTTACTCCAGTGCCTTCCCATCTAAGTCAGAGAGGAAGCCCGAGCATGCAAAGCCTTTAGACCCAACAAGATGTAGGCCCTTCTGCCTTGCTGTTTGCATTTCCTCTCCTTATTCTCTTCCTGCTATTTTTGCTACCCTACTTTTTTTGAATAGACATCCCCAAGCAATTTCTACATCCAGGCTTTGAAAATTGTTCTCCCATCTGCCTGGAATGCTCTTTGTCCAGGTATCCCCGTGGTTTATTTCCCCATCTCCTTCTATGTCTTTAAATGCACATTATGACAGGACTTCCCTGATCAACCCATGTGAAATAGAAATTACTTTTAACCCACACCCCACTTTTGATCCTGTGCTCGATCCTCCTACAGAACTACATTAAAAAACTTTAAGATAGGGGCACCTGGGTGGCTTAGTCGGTTAAGCGTCCGACTTTCACTTAGGTCATGATCTCGCGGTTCGTGGGTTCGAGCCCCGCGTCGGGCTCTGTGCTGACAGCCAGCTCAGAGCCTGGAGCCTGTTTCAGAGTCTGTATCTCCCTCTCTCTCTGACCCTCCCCTGCTCACGCTGTCTCTCTCTCTCTCTCTCTCCTAGAAATAAATAAATAAATAAATAAATAACTGTCATTTAAAAAAAAAACTTTAAGATAAAACTTACATAAAAGTCACCATTATAACTATTTTAAAATATGCAACGAACTGATTTTTAGTATATGTACAACATTGTGTGACTACCACCTTTATCTGATTCCAAAACATTTTCATCACTTTTCAGAAACAAATATTGTACCCATCACATAGTCACTACATATTCTTCCCTGCTACCACTCTCTGGCAACCACTAATCTGCTTTCTGTCTCTAATGATTTGTCTGTTCTGAACAGCTATAAAATATGTGGCCTTTGGTGTCTGTCGTCTTTGACTCAGCATAATGTTTTTAAGGTTTGCATTGTTACAACATGCAGTAGTACTTCAGTTATTTTTTATGCCTGAATAATATTCCCTTTATGGGTATATGGTATTTTGTGTGTCCATTCATTAGTTGATGAATGTTTAGATTATTTCTACTTTTCAATTATTTTGAAAAGTGCCACTGTGAGCATTCTTGTACACATTTTTGTGTGAACACATATTTTTAGTTCTCTTGGGAATAAATCTGGAGGTGCAATTACAGGGTCATATGGGAACTCTCTTTAACTTTGAGAAACTACCAAACTTTTCCAAAGTGGTTGTGCCATTTTACATTCCTAGCCAGCAATGTATGACTGTTTCAACTTCTCCATGTTTGCCATCACTAACTATTGCCTTACATATTTTTTTAAATTTTGATGTATGGTTTTCCTTGTCAGTGTGAAGTGTATCTCATTGTGGTTTTATTTATATTTCCCTAATGACGAATGATGTCGAGCATCTTTTCTGTGTATATCTTCTTTTGAGAAATGTCTGTTCAAAATCCTTTGCCCATTTTTAAATTGGGTTGTTTCCCTTGGTTGTTAGGTCATAAAGAGTTCTTTATATATTCAGCTCCCTTTTTGGAGCTGTTATTGCACATATTTTCTCGTTCTGTTAGTTGTCTTTTCACTTTCTGATAGTATCCCTGTGATGTGAACAGTTTTCAGATTTGAAGTTCAGATCTGTCAAGTCTTTCTTCTTTTATTGCCTGTACCTTTGCTGTCATACATAGTTAAGAAACCATTGCCAAACCTGAGATCCTGAAAATTTTTACCTAAGTTTTTTGGTTTTCTAAATTTTGTACTCTCGTCTCTTATACTGATCTATACACGTATTCTTACTCTGGCACCAAATTGTTTTGATTAGCTCTTCAGTAAGTTTTAAAATTGGGAAGTGTGAGATCTCCATCATTTTCTTCTTTTTCAAGATTGTTTTAGATCTGTGGGGCCCTTTGTAATTCCATATGAATTTTAATATCAGTTTTTTTTTAATGTTTATTTTTGAGACACACACACACACACACAGTGTGAGTGGGGGAGCGGCAGAGAGAGAGAAAGAGAGACACAGAATTGGAAGCAGGCTCCAGGCTCTGAGCTGTCAGCACAGAGCCCAACATGGGGCTTGAACCCACAAACTATGAGATCATGACCCGAACCAAAGTCTCAGACGCTTAACCAACTAAGCCACCCAGGCGCCCCAAGATCAGTTTGATCCTTTCTATAGAGAAGGTAGTTGGAATTTTAACAGCAATTTTATTAATTTGTATCAGTTTAGGAGTATAGCCATTTTGATAATATTAAGTCTTTCAGTTCTTGGACATGAAATATCTTTCCATTTATTTAGGTGTTTAATTTCTTTCAAAAATGTTTTGTACTTGTAAATGTATAAGTGGTTGCACTTTCCTGGTTAAATTACTTTTGTGTATTTTATTCTTTTGGGGTGGTCTTTTATATATTTTTAATTTTTTTTTAGCATTTATTTATTTTAGAGAGAGAGAAAGAGACAGAGCATGAGCAGGGGAGTGGCTGAGGGAGAGGGAGACAGAATCTGAAGCAGGCTCCAGGCTCTGAGCTGTCAGCACAGAGCCTGACATGGGTCTCAAACTCATGAATTATGAGATCATGACCTGAGCCAAAGTTGGATGCTTAACCGACTGAGCCACCCAGGTGCCCTGGGGTCATCTTTTAAATAGAATTGTTTTCATTGCATTTTCAGATTTTTCAATTCTGGTATATAGAAATGCAACTTAATTATTTGTCAAACTTGTATTCTGTTCCTTTTCTGTACTTCTGTAATTATTGTTGATTCTTTAGTGTTTTCTGTATATAAGATCCTATCATTTGTAAATAGAGGTAGCTTTACTTCTTTTTTTTCCAATTTGGATGCCTTTTATCTGATTGTTTTCTTAATTATACTGGTGAGAACATTCTGAACAACTTTCATAGAAGTGTCATGAGTGGACATTGTTGTCTTGTTTCTCATCTTAGGGGGAAAGCATCCGTTCTTTCCCGATTAAGTACGATATTATTTATGGGCTTTTCACAGATGCCCTTCCTCAGGCCAGAGAAGCTATTCCTTGTCACAGGCTGCAAGCCCACTTGCTGGGTAGCATTGCTGTGACTATGTATGTGACAAGTCTAATGCAATTTGACCAGCACATAGAAGGTGGTGAATATATGCTATCTTTGACTGCCTGCCTTCAGGTTACTGATAAAAACACTGAATGTAGCAAAGACATGGAATAGCTGCTCCAGATTCACTGTTTCTTTTTCTTTTCTACAGGTATATTGTTAATCTGATTTTTATGTCTTACTAAATTGATCGTGCTCTGGGTTTACCTAAAAAATGTTGAATACTAGCTATGAAAATATATCTTTAAATATATTGGATCTTATCCTTTTATACTGAATCACATTAAAACCAACCCCTGTATTTATTTGTTGTGTTTGTTTTACTATTTATTTATTTATTTATTTATTTTTGAGAAGGAAGGAGAGAGAGAGAGAGAATGAGCAGGGGAGGGGCAGAGAAAGAGGGAGAATCCCAAGCAGGCTCCATTCCATCAGCACAACCTGATGCAGGGCTCAGATTCACAGACCATGAGATCATGAAATCAAGACTTGGACGCTTTACTGACTAAGCCACCCAGGTGCCCCAAAAACCAACCCCTTTTAGCAAAAGCATTCATAGACTCCACTATTAGTCTATGCATTTTAAACATTACTCTTATAAAGCAAAAGAATCTGGATCATCTCTTTGGCTTTCACATAAAACAACTAACATGTCTAATTTTTATATGTTGAAGACATGATAGACTTTTTTTTATAAGTAAAGAATTTGTTTCGGCAGGGTTGTGGAATTGCTGAGTGCTTGAAGATTGTCTGCCAGGTTGGACGACTAGACAGAGGAAAGAGTGCAATCCTGTATGTAAAGTCCTTGCTGTGGACTGAGACCTTTATGAATGTAAGTGGACACATGTAGTATTCGGCCAGCCTATGCATTTTCTCAAAGACACGAAAAAGGCCTCCCATCTAGGAAATCATTTCATTGTTATTTCCATACAGAAAGAAAACCAGAATCATTCCTACTCTCTGAAGTCATCTGCTTCTTTTAATGTCATTGAGTTTCCTTATAAGAACCTTCCAATTGAAGATATCTTCAACTCCACATTAGTAAGTTATTGATTTGGGGAAATGGAATAATTGTACCAGTTCAATGTCATAGATGCTTTTTTATTTTCCTTTAAATATTGGCACCTAACTGTTTTGGTAATTTAAAAGTTATTTGATAGGCCTACATCCCAGTTTAATATTATTTTACTTCCTTACCCCAGAATATTAAAGGTCAACCTTTTACTTTAGCATCTTGTCCTGTGTAAGAGATTCTTAGCGTATACAAATTTCACAGGTAGAAATTTGAGGAATTTTTCCCCACAAAGCTAGAACATCAGAAATTAACTACAACAGGTGAAAGCTAACATT
Source organism: Hyaena hyaena (assembly GCF_003009895.1). Classification (NCBI taxonomy): domain Eukaryota; kingdom Metazoa; phylum Chordata; class Mammalia; order Carnivora; family Hyaenidae; genus Hyaena; species Hyaena hyaena. Next base: position 1,913,161 of record NW_024080916.1, on the reverse strand, counting down.
TATAAAGATCTTTAAGGATTAAAAATGGAACCAATATATCAAAGGTGGATTTGATTATTTCAAAATCACTTCAGGGGTACCCTGAAGTTCACCCATTAAGGGAATTTGATGTGTATATGTACATACTGTCAATACCAAATATATAATCAGTCACAAATTATCAGATACAACAGAAGAAAATAGATGAATACTATTAAAACAAAATAAAGTAGGCACTTACACATTTGTTGAATGATTCAGTGAATTATTTTTAAAACTCAAAACCTTTTTGCCCCCAACAGGTTACCACTAATGTCACATGGGGCATTCAGCCTGCACCCATGCCCGTGCCTGTGTGGGTGATCATTTTAGCAGTGTTAGCAGGATTGCTGTTGCTGGCTGTTTTGGTATTTGTAATGTACAGGGTAAGTAATGGACTTAGGAAGAGCAGGAGGGAGGAGAAGCAGAAGAAAAGGGCAAGGGAGAAGGGACAGAAGGAAGAATAGAAGAGGAACTTTAATGATACATAATGAGCAGCATATATTTGAAAGAAGAAAAGTATGAAGTGCCGTTTAAATTTTCTCAGTAATGTTAGTTTTTCCTCAACTGACAGATGGGCTTTTTTAAACGTGTCCGGCCACCTCAAGAAGAGCAAGAAAGGGAACAGCTTCAACCTCATGAAAACGGTGAAGGAAACTCAGAAACTTAACTGTGATTTTTAAGTTATGCTACATCCTGACCCATGAGAATTACCACCTTCGTCATAGGTTTTGGTTTCCTTCACGAGAAATAAAATTCCAAGACTGTACTGCTAATGGTGCCTGTTGGTATTCACCACAAAACAAGAGCAATATTTGTCAACCTTTTTCTAATAATTAAGTTCAGACATACGTTTAATATACATCCACTGACTTGTGTTTTTAGGTATTTAAATAAAATTTCAAGCGTTAGTTCTTCTACTATGTACATAAGGCAGGTAGTGCCTGAGTTACTACTTTATATAAAACAGTACCTCCTACAATTACTGTTTCTGATTTTGTATGTTGGATTTTGTTTGTTGTTGTTTTTGTTGTTTTAAAGCAATTTGTATGTGGACCTTCGGGTCCACATCTTTTGTACAGGAACTTAATGTTAATATACATTACACTACAGTTGAGTTTTTAAGCTTCTAACTTTATAACTGCATGAACTTGGACTTTAAAATATTAAACCTACATGATAGAACTTTAATAAAAGAGAAAGCAGATCCATCAAAATTCTTTTCCCGTAATAGCAAAAGTATAGTATTTTAATATGACAATTGGGTACGTGCTATTACATTTTTATTTTTGTTTTAATCCACAGTCCATTTCAGGACATTTTAATTTGTTGAAGCTTAGGTTCTATTTCAAATTCTTTATGCCAATCGATACTAAAAATTTTATAATCAAAAATGCCTCTTTTGTGTAATAGTTGAATTGTCACTAATCATCGGATGCTCAAAGCCATATGCAGTTGGGAATCCTTTCCAAAGTATGCGTAGCCCATTCTATGTGCTGGCTATTTACAATACAACAACAAAAGAAAGCATTTAAGTTATAAGGTTGTGTTTGTAGTTCTCTGGTAGAGTTGCTTATTAATGGTACGCTCTTAGAGCAAGAATTTTTAGTTGGGATTAATTTATTTTCTTCCTATATATGTATTTTTCCTTATATTTCCAAAACTGTTACTAAGAATGGGTTAAGATTAATGAGGGATCTTTATAGTTTGCAGGAACCTGTACCTAAACTCCCAACCCCATGAGAAATGCTTGGAATTGGAATTCTTTAAGTAGTTTACGGGTTTGCTTTCAGCAACAGTGTGATGTTACTCCTGTGGATATTACCTTATATAAGCAAGGTATCACGGGTAAAACCAGTCTCCGCTATCAAAATGACTTACAAAAGTTACTTTTATAAGCAATTCAAGTTATTGGGAGCCTTTTAAAACCTTTTGTAGTTTTATTAACATAAATTACTTTTCTAGGATTTTTTATGTAAAAGCTGCACAGGTGGTTTATATGCCTCTAGGGTGGTGATTTCTTCTAGAGGAATGTGTGATTTATTCACAGTTCCTCAAGGTCTGGGAATGACTCTTAATTTTACCTATTTCGTGCAATTATATTATCTTGTGCTTTAGAAATTTAAAGTTTAATAGGTTTTTAACTGCTGTCATCATTAGGCAATGATAAATATTTCCCTTGAATAATTGAATATTTTTCGATGCTTTAAAAATAATTGGTTTATCTTGCCATATCTTGTGTTCAATTCCCTACACAAGTGGCTAAGCTAGAATCTTTTAATAAAACAGAGGTATGTGAGTTATATAAGTTAAAACATGACAAGACCCTGTATTTAGCTTTACTGATTTTCAAAATTAGTAGGTTTTGTAGTATAGATTTTATTAGTAGCTTAAAAGATCATAGTCATATGCAGTAAATATTTTTATTACCAGTAGGTCTAAAGTTTTTTAAGAAAAAGAATTTTTTTATCCTAGCGCCTGCCAAGAGACAGTCACTAAATTGGTCTGTGACAACTTTCACTTTACCTGTTTTCCCACCTTATCGTAGTTATCCCTGAAAGTATATGTTGGATAGAAATTCACTTTAAAAATACGTCGCTGTTTACTTTTGCACACTCTGTCCCTTTTATGTCTCAAGGTATGATCTTGTATGGGAACTTGAAGGTGCTGTCATTGGAAGCATGGTATTTTAAATTCCCTTTATGAAATGTAGTTCTAAGCAATAGCGTTTTCTTTGAAAAAATGAAAATGTGTCCCTCTACAAAAATATGGTAGAAGTATAATTTGGAAGCCTACTCTCTGAGGAAAATGTTTGGGAAAATGTTGGGATTCTTTTTGCCCTAAAGCAGCATGTGAATGTATTTGGTTAAAATGTCAAACAATATTTCAATGAAATCTGTTTTAATTTGCAAGCATTTTAAATACTAAGTTTGTAATTTCCATCTTAAGAATAAATTTTTTATAGTCTGGTTTTTAGAAACATGAGTGTAGTAGAGAATATTTAAAGCATTTCATATTGGTAAGAAATACTGATACTGTTGTTCATTTCCTATTTAGGCATTTATTTTAGAATTGATACTTTGAGAAACATTTGTGTAGGGGACATTCTTTCCTTTTTTCCCTTTCTCTTGTGATGACTTACTATTGTAATAATTCTGATATAGTTCTTAATAATGCTGAAGTGTAAAACAATTAAAACATTAGTGCCACAATTTTACCTGTGTTATGAAACTACTACTTCATAGCAAATTCTCTTCAATACTTCATATAAAGAGAAAATTAAAGTGTTAGTAAAAGAGACTCTACTTATACTGGCTTCCTTAAGAGGACTGTGGAAGATTTTTGATGGTTAGTGATGACCCCAAGAGAGATGTAAGAGGGAAAAGTACAGTATATAATTGATTAGCTGCTTTTTATAAGGCAAGCAGTCTGTAAGTTGATAGATATTTCTGTGTTGCAGAATGTAATACCAAGCTTGGAGAAGATTAAGTCATTCTTGGAATACATGTGAATGACCATTGTGGATCTTAAATTTAACTTTGTAAGTGTCCTTGCATAGTTTGTATATGGGGTAGTTTGGTAAATTAAAAAATGTAAAATTCAATTGGCAAATGAAATAACTTAGTGCTCCATGTTTTGGAGACTGTCCCTTTTAACTTGTTGATAGGCGGGTTTGAACATATGAACCTACTGACGTGTAGCATGCATATATGCTTGTATTTCATTGCAATTTCTGATTATGTAATGAACTTCTTGGGAGTGGTACCAAATCCTGGATTTTTGAATTATTGTTCTCAAGTGCAATATAACAATGTAACCAAACCTAGATAATTTCCGAGTCATTGTTAATTTAGTAAACCTAATCTAAATAGACACTTATTAATATTTTGATTAGTAGGAAGGAGTGATTCTGCTATGGATATACAAATGAAGTTATTTGCCCCTAAAAGGTACATTCTACATTTTATTTCAGGCTGGGCACGAACTATTCCCTACTAGTTTTGAAATCTTTGCAATATGTTAAAGTAACTTGGAAGCTATGTATATCAAATTAACTTCCTATCTAATAACATAGAATGTAATTTTTTTTGTTTAGGTTTTCTTATGATCACCCACATTGGGTGAGACATAAAATGAGTGTCTTCTAAAATTTGTCACTTGCTGACTTGATTTGAGTTAGTGAAAACTGGTACAATGTTCTGCTTAATTTCCAATGTGTAACTCGTGTCTGTTCAATAAACTTGAGCGTAGAGTGCCACTTTTGTGTATGGATTTTATATTTTCCTTCTGCGGCATTTTGTTTTTTAATCACATGAGCCAGTAATAATACACTAAAAAGATGACCTCAAAGAGGTACCTCTCTAGAAGTCTGAATTCCTTTAGAGTGCTATTTTTTTTTTTTTGAAAGTGGTTTTGTTTTATTTTTTATTTATTTTTTTTTTTTACAAATAGTTTATTGTCAAATTAGTTTCCGCATAACACTCAGTGCTCATCCCCAAAGTGTCCTCCTCCATGCCCACCCCCCTCCCCCCCACATCCATCAGTCCTCAGTTTTTGTCAGCATTCAAGAGTTAGAGTGCTATTTATTTGAAGAAAAATAACAGAAAAAGAGCAAAAGGAACCAAATGTTAAAAGACACCTATTACAAATCACAGAATCATAGACATTGGACATTTTTTAAAAGGGGTTTTGAATTCCAGTAATGGCAGGGTAGCTTCTATCAGATAATGGTAAATGATGAGAAAAAGGAGAAAGGGAAAAAAAACTTTTTGAAAATACCGAAGTTACCAAATACAGGCAGAATGTGGAGGAGATTTGACTCTTAAAGTTGGGAACCACCTTTTTCCTGGAGGTTACTTTCTGTTGTGTGGATAGAATGCAAGCAGAAAAGGCCCTCTCATTTCCTGGAATTATGGTATTGCCATCATGGCTACAAGTTGAGAGGGAAAATCCAGGAAAAGAAGGAGCCACACCTCAAATCCTTTTTCGACACCGACTCTGACCCTCCTCTAGTGAAACTCCAAGGAGCCCAAAAGGAAAACAACAAATGGAATGTTGGAAGAGCTGCAGTTATTTTAGCTCTGTCTGCTGGAGGAGAAACCAGATTGGAGTTCAAGTCTGCCCGGTGACAGGAGCTTTGAAACACCCATTCTTTCCATTGAGAACTTAGAGGATCTATGCCTTAGGAATAAACACTACGTCTCAAGATTGATTAATTGGTCCTTGGATGAAGAGCAAAGCCAGTGGCTCACCCTAAACAAAGCATAAAGCCAAACTTCCACAAATTTGAGGTAACTCAGTTGTAAGTTACTTGCTCATATAGGCAGTTACTTTGAGAGGAAGATAACCCAACATATAAAGGCTGCAGTGCCTTATCTGCAATGGCACGTGTGTGTGTGTGTAAATGGGAAGAAAGGAAAATGTACCCATGGTTTGAAGGAAAAAAATGGGTCAATAGAGGCCCACAAACAATTTAGCAGACATGACTAAATAATGATGATAAATGTGTTAAAGACTCTAGAAAACCTGAAAATTATGGGCATTTCAAGAAAGATTTGGAAATCAACAAAAGAGATTCAAATGGAACTCTTAGGACTAAAAAATGCAATATCTGAAATCAGAAATTAATTGGAGGGGGATTAAAAGTGGACAAAAGAGAAGACTCCTTGAATTTGGATATCAATAGAATTAATCTAAGCCAAAGCATTGTAGGTGGAGGGGAGGGGTGGGGTGGGAGGAGGGATTACAAAATAAATAGCCTCACTGACCCATGGGTCAATCTAGGCATAAAAGAAAAGGAGTCAGGAGAGAAAATGGGGTAGACTGACTTGAAACCAAATAGTTGCCAAATTTGATAAAATATAGCAACCTACACTCTAGTCTGGAAGTTCAATGAACCCCTAAATAGGACAATCATGAAAGACGCAATCTATGTGCATCATGGTCAAACAGCTAGAAAATCACAAGTTAGAATGGGTCTACCTCACCCTATCATACTGTAAATGATGCCCAGAGTTCATTTTGTGTCCAAATTCTTTATGGGCACAATTGGGGCTACAGTTTATATATTCAAACTCCTAGTCCCTTGTGCTTCCTGCTGTGCAACAATGCCTAGATTACTAGTTACCGTTGATAAATATATTTGTTATTAACCAGTGAATAGGCTGGGATGCCTGCATATTAGTTGGTGTAACACCAATACTTTTCCAAGTAATATTTTTTATTCACTTCCTAAATTATTCTGAATCGTCTGGAAAGTTATATGGTTAGATTTCCTTTTGCACCCTGGTCCACTTCCCTTGTCAGCCCTATTTCCTGAAAAGTAATAAATACATAAATTAATGTTGTTTTAATAAAAGCATTTAGGGGCACCTGGGTGGCTCAGTTGGTTAAGCGTCCAACTTTGGCTCAGGTCATGATCTCACGGTTCGTGGCTTCGAGCCCCTCATGGGCCTCTCTTGACAGCTAGCTCAGAGCCTGGAGCCTGATTCAGATTCTGTATCTCCCTCTCTGACCCTCCCCTGCTCATGCTGTGTGTGTGTGTGTGTGTCTCTCTCTCTCAGAAATAAAAACATTAAAAAAATTTTTTTAAGTAACAAAAGGAGCATTTAGATTTTGGACTTGAACTTTACCCAGGAATTTACCTTCATGATATTACAAAAAAAAAATTGTTTCAAAGTAATCTCAAAGTTGTGTTCCAGTTCTCAGAAATTAGAGTGTCAAAATGGAATCCTTAGGGATTAATTTTTAGCCAATTTTGTATTCAGAATATCAGTTACTAAAAAGTTATTCATAAGTACTAAATGATGTATATAATTATTAGTACTTAATTTGGAGAATTATGCTCTCCACCTGAGTAAGAGAAATTATTCTTGATCTTGTGTATGATGCGTGTTAAATTTCCCATGAGAGATAAGAAAGCTGATGGTTTGTAAATTTTCTCATCTTTGAACAGTGCTGTTCAAGTTGTTTTTGCGATTAAAAGTGACATATGCACCCTTCAAAATTCAGAGATTATTATCACCTAATTGGAAGACAAGTGAATGATTTTGAACTTCTCAGTGTACATTAGGGAATAAAAGGGAAGACGTTATTAAAGAATAAGCAAATATCCTTTGTAGTAATACCAATTTTGATTCTGACTTTTTTTTTTTTTTTTTTTTTTTTACTTTACTACTGAATCAAAGCCAAGCATTTCACCACTAAGTGGTGCTAAGTTACTAGCACAGAGTAAACCTCAAGGGTCTTTTCTGAATCATCCCACCGGTACTCAGTGATCCCTAGTAACAGACCAGACATAGCAGTAACTAATTTCACCTTATTCCCATTGGACAGCCCCAGCTTCTCAAGAGAACCCTGAAGTAGCTACAATATAGCGGTGGTTCAATAGCAGACCTGTGAATCTGGTATGCACACCATAACAGAGATGATCTCTTCTTCTCACCTCTAATTTTCCAGATTCAGTTCTTCACTCCACCCTCTTTATATCCTCTCCTAGGTCTATGCAATCTTGGTCACTGAGTGAGTTTCATTCCTTTATCATGCCCTAGACAATAAATTAGCTTTAATTTTTTAAATGTTTTTTATTTACTTCTGAGAGAGAAAGAGAGAGACAGCGTGAGCAGGGGAGGGTCAGAGAGGGAGGGAGGTACAGAATCTGAAACAGGCTCCAGGCTCTGAGCTAGCTGTCAGCACAGAGCCTGACGTAGGGCTCGAACCCACAAACCACAAGATCATGACCTGAGCCAAAGTTGGACGTTTGACTGAGCCACCCAGGCACCCCGACAATAAATTAGCTTTAAATTATTGTAAAGTCCTTTTTCCATGAAGGATACTATATACACAGAATCCAGGGATAGGTCATGGACATCCTTTGCAGGTGGTGGGAAGGAATGCTGCATTATGTCTATAGGCGTCCACCTCTGGCTCTCACAGATTTACTTCAGTCTCACATGCAACATACATTCAACTCATCCCAAAGTCACCCAAAGCCAGAGTGGTACAGCAGCAACTCAAAGTCCCAAATTTCTCCTTAATCTCATTAGCCTGAATATCCAGAATCCTGTCATCTAAATCATCTAAATCAGGTATGAGTGAGGCTTGGGTTCTGGTCCATCCTGGGATACAATTTCTCTCTTTATGTAGGCTGTGAAACTAAGGAAACAAAGTTATCTGTTCCCAACATATCATGGTGGAACAAGCATATAACAGAGACATTTTGATTCAAAAAAGGAAAAAAGTAGAAGGAAAAAAAAAAGTCACTGATCCCAAGCGACTTAAAAGTCCAGCTGGGAAAACTCCATTTGGTTTCAAAGTCGGAATAATTCTCTGTGGCTCATGACCCCAATAGCCTGAGTGGTCCTGACCACTACCCCTTCCTCCCGTACCACCACCATGAAATGTAGCACATGTTTGTAGCTGAGTACCGTATTGTTATCAGCCTATTGTGGGATCAATATGCTTTGCAATTTGTACTCTGTCCCTTTTAGACAAACCTGGCAGTGCTTCTGCTGATATAAAATTTGCAAGAACCTTGTAGCTTTTCTGTATACATCAAGAAGATTCACTCCATCATACCAGATGCTACTCTACAGATCTTTGCTAAATGATCTCATCTCTATTTTTGGCTATTTTTGAGATGTTTGAGGGGATTTATGAGTCACATGCTTAATCTCTTCAAAGAAAATTTTTTGAGATAGTAGCAAAAGTTTGCACTGTGTTCTCTCTACAGCAAACTCTCTTGACAGTGAATCTCTTAGTTTTTGTATCTTTTGCAATCTAGATATGTTGATAATTTTCCAAATCATAAAGTCCTAGTTTCCTGGGTTCTCTCTTTTTTTAAAATGTATACTTATTTAATGGAATTTATATACTTCAGGTCAAGGTTGGAGTGCTTGCACATAGATGGCCCAGTAATGCTCTTCAACAGGCTTGCCCCTAAAACAATCTAGGCTTTTGGAAATCTGGACCCGGTCTTTTAGCAAACTCCAAATCTTGAGACTGGTCTATATTTATCTGGCTCCATCACTTCCTACCACACATTGGGCCATCCCAGCTAGAATGGCTAATGAACTCTCTTCTACCTAGTCACCAGACTTGGGGAAATTTTGCTGGGTGGAGAAGGTTACCTGAAATCCCATAGATGAAATTGCCCAGTCTTTGACCTACAGCAGGTAATCTACATATGTTGACTATAATCTTAATGACTTACATGCCTGTCACTTAAGAAGACCTCTAAAACTGGGATTTAGTAGCTGTTTGAATCATATGATCTGCTTTGGTTAATAATCCCAAACTGTCCTTATCTCCAGGAGTGTGGATAGCCCTAGCTGGGTAAATGATTTTTGTTCAAAGAAATACAAATGTCAACCTTGTTCAACCCTCTTCAACAGTTGGTCCCTTGGTTTTCAAACTCAAATGAAATGGTTCACTCTCAGATGAAGACAGCAATATTCCAGGAATAGTCATAATGTAAGGAAACGGTCAATTACTAAAATCTTAAAAATCATATTTCCCAAAAGGTAAAAGTTCTTGCAATAATTTGTTTAAAAGGGACTCTGTCTTTTTTTGTTAAAATTTTTAAAGTTTATTTATTTAGAGATAGAGATCATGTGCACAAGTGAGCAGGAGAGGAGCAGAGAGAGAGAGAGAAAGAGAGAGAGAATCTCAAGCAGGCTCCATGCTGTCAGCGTAGAGCCAGATGCAGGTCTCAAACTCACGAACCATGAGATCATGACCTGAGCTGAAGCCAAGACATGGACGCTTAACTGACTGAGCCACTCAGGTGCCCCAAGGAATCTTTCTGAATCAAGGAATTGATCCCATTTATAATTGCACCCAAAACCATAAGATACCTAGGAATAAACCGAACCAAAGGAGTAAAAGATCTGTACTCTGAAAACTGTAGAACACTTATGAAGGAAATTGAAGATGACACAAAGAAATGGAAAGGCATTCCATGCTCATGGATTGAAAGAACAAATATTGTCAAAATGTCCATCCCATCCAAGGCAACCTACACATTTAATGCAATCCCTATAAAAATACCACCAATATTCTTCATAGAGCTAGAACAATCCTAAAATTTTGCATGGAACCAGAAAAGATCCTGAATAGCCAAAGCAATCTTGAAAAAGAACAGCAAAGTTGGAGTCATCCAGACTTCAAACTATATTAAAAGGCTATAGTCATTGAGACAGTTTGGTACTGAAACGAAAACAGACATATAGATCAATGGAACAGAATGGAAAACCCAGAAATGGACTCACATGTATATGGTCAACTAATCTTTGACAAAGCAGGAAAGAATATTCAATAGAAAAAAGTCTCTTCAACAAATGGTGTTGGGAAAACTGGATGGTGACATGAAGAAAAATGAACTGGATCACTTTCTTATACCATACACAAAAATAAATTTGAAATGGAGGAAAGACTGAAATATGAGACAATAAACCATCAAAAATTCTGAAGGAGAACAAAGCAGCGACTTCTTTGACCTTGACTACAGCAACTTCTTACCAGACACGTTTCTGGAGGCAAGGGAAACAAAAGTTAACATGAACTATTGGGACCTCATCAAAATAAAAAGCTCTGCACAGGGAAGGAAACAACAGAACTAAAAGGCAACCTAGGGAATGGGAGAAGATATTTGCAAATGACATATCGGATAAGAGGTTAGCTTAGGATCCAAAATTTATAAAGAACTTACCAAACTCAACACCAAAAAATAAATAATCCAGTTAAGAAGAAATGGACAGAAGATATAAACAGACATTTCTCCAAAGAAGACATACAAATGGCCAACAGACACATGAAAAAAAAGCTCAACTTCACTCAATATCAGGGAAATATAAATCAAAATCACAATGAGATACCACCTCACACCTGTCAGAATGGCTGAAATTAACAACTCAGGAAACAATAGATGTTGGTGAGGATGAAAAGAAAGGGGACTACTCTTGGCAGGAATGCAAACTGGTACAGCCACTCTGGAAAACAGTCTGGAGTTTCCTCAAAAAGTTAAAAATATGATCCAGAAATTGCACTACTAGGTATTTACCCAAAGGATACAAAAATACTGATTTGAAGAGGTACATACACTCCAAAGTATATAGCTGTACTATCAACCATAGCCAAATTATGGAAAGAGCCCAAAGGTTCATCGACTGATGAATGGATAAAGACCTGGTATATATATACCTATATATATATATAGTAGAATGTTACTCAGCCATCAAAAACAATGAAATCTTGCCATTTACAATGATGTGGATGGAACTAGAGTGCATTATGCTAAGTGAAATGTCAGAGAAAGACAAATACCATACGATTTCATTCATATGTGAAATTTAAGAAACATAACAGGTGAACATAGGGGAGAGAAGGAAATATAAAATAATATAAAAACAGAGAGCAAGGCAAACCATAAGAGACCCTTAACTATAGAAAACAAACTGAGGGTTGCTGGAGGGGAAGTGGATGAGGGGATGGGCTACAATGGGCAAAGTGTATTAAGAAGGGCACTTGTTGGGATGAGCACTGGGTGTTAGACGTAAGTGATGAATCACTAACTCCTACTCCTGAAACCAGTACTTTACTATATGTTAACTAACTTGAATTTAAATAAAACCTTGGAGTAAATAAATAAAAAGATTCTGTCTTCTGCCTCACATAGTTCATTCTGGCTGCTCCTTTGTCATGGCTATGTCACCGTGGGGTCTCTGAAGACACGATGTACAGAGGCTGTCAGTGACAGTTCATTCGTGCATCATACAGCTCCTTCCTCTGCTCCACGAGCTCCTTGTTGCCCTTAGTCACGTCCAGCTATGGCGAGGAGTCATTCAGTGCACTGTCTCCAACTTCTTCATATGTGTGTGTGGTGCTCTGGGTATGGCCATGTTGTGAGTAACTATAGCTGTTGTTACCTGTGTTCTGGTCATAGTTCCACTAGACGTGGTCATTCTAGTACTGCTAGTAACACTGGTTGTAGCTATAAAGGCACATCTGCTTATATTCCACTGGCTTCATATGGTTCACATTAGCCATTGCCGTGCTCAAAAGCACTGCTTTAGACCCCAGTCCCACTGCTCCCTGGCATTCTGTCAGGGTTTGCTTCTGTTCCAGTTCATCCACGAATTCCATAAAACCAAAACCTTTATCACACCGGCCTGCTGGGTCCAAAACCACCTTGGTTTGGACAGAAGGGGCAGATGTTAATGGTCAACCATGCAACATGCCAAAATCAACATCTGGAGTCACCCCCCTAACCCCTGCCCCTGCAAAGGTAGTACTCAGCGCTATTATCTGGTTATTGCCCATAAGTGGCATAGTTTAGTTTAAAGCATTTTGCAGGTGTGGCTCCTGGAGAAGTGTCCCATTATACTTATGCAAACCCGTCTTAGCCGTGGACAAATCTGTGCATTCTACAGAGAAGTAGCCAGCTGGGATTCCAGTGAAGGCCATCTACTTTGTTCTTATTTTTCAAGATTGTTTGGCTATATGGGGTCCTATGAAATTCCATATGGATTTTAGAATCAGTTTGTCAATTTCTACAAAGAAGTCATCTGGGATTCTGATAAAGATTGCATTCTGTAGGTCAAAATGGAGAGTTTTGAGGTTTTCTTTTTGTTTGCTTGCTTTTTTAAAAAAATTAAGGTATAATTGACATTTAACATTATATCAGTTTCAGGTGTAAAATATACTGATGGATATTTGTATATATTGCAAAATGATCACCACGCTAAGTCTAGTTAACATCTGTCACGATACACAGTTACTATATATATTTTTATTTACACAAATATATATTTTAAGGACTTTTAAGGTCTCTCTTAGCAACTTTAAATACACAATACAGTGTTTCACAATAGTTGCACATTATATCCCCATAACTTATTTATTTTATAACTGAAAGTTAATCACTTTTGAACCCCTTTGCCTATTTCTCCCACCCTCCACCCCCTGCCTCTGGCAGCCACCAATCCATTCTCTGTATATGAGCTTGGTTTTGGTGTTGTTTAATTCCACAAATAAATGAAATCATAGGGTTTTTTTCTCTGTGTGACTTATTGCATTTAGCATAATGCCATCAATTTCTGTCCATGTTGTCACTAATGTCAAGATTTCATTCTTTTTTATGGCTAAATATTTATCCATTGTGTGTGTGTGTGTGTGTGTGTGTGTGTGTGTGTGTGTGTAACATATTGTCTTTGTCCATTCATCCATTGAAGGGACACTTACATCGTTTTTATATCTTAGCTACTAAAAAAAATCACTGCAAAGAACATAGGAGTGCAGATATCTTTTTGAATTAGTTTATTCATTTTCTTTGGATAAATACCCAGAAGAAGTATTGTTAAATTGTACGGTATTTCTATATTTTATTATTTGAAGAACCTCTATACTGTTTTCCTTGCCGGCTGCACCAAGTTGCATTCCCCCCAATAGGACACAGGGGTTCCCTTTTCTCCATGTCGTCAACAATACTTGTTATTTCTTGTCTTTTGGATTCTGGTCATTGTAACAGGTCTGAGGTGGTATTTCATTTGGTTTTGATTTGCATTTCCCTCATGACAAGTGATGTTGAGCATCTTTTCATGTATCTGTTGACCATTGACATGGCTTCTTTGCAAAAATGTCTCTTCAGATCCTCTGCCCAACGTTTTAAAAATGTTCATTTAAAAATAAACTTAGTTATTTAGAGAGAGACAAAGAGAGCATGAGCAGGGAGTGGCAGGGGGTGGGGAGAGAGAATCCCAAATAGGCTCCATGCTCTCAGCACAGATCTGGACTCGGGGCTCAGTCTCATGAACTGTGAGGTCATGACCTTAGTCAAAATGAAGAGTTGGGCACTTCACTGACTGAACCACTAGGAGCCCCACCAAAGTCCTTTGCCCAGTTTTTAACTGGATTATTTGCCCACTGTATATTATTTACTTATATTTTCTCCAAATTCCATGGATAGCCTTTTCATTTTTTTTGGAAAAAAATTTTTAATGTTTATTTTTGAGAGAGAGAGAGACAAAGCACAAGCAGGGGAGGGGCAGAGAGAGAGGGAGACACAGAATCTGAAACAGGCTTCAGGCTCTGATCTGTCAGCACAGAGCCCGATGTGGGGCTCGAACCCACGGACCACGAGATCATGACCTGAGCCAAAGCCAGACGCTTAACCAACTGAGCCACCCAGATGCCCTGGTTTGCCTCTTCATTTTGCTGATGGCTTCTTTTGCTATGCTGAAGCTCTTTAATTTGTTGTAGTTGCACTTTTTTATTTTTGCTTTTGTTGCCTTTGGAGTCAGATCTAAAAACTCACTGTCAAGGAGCTTACAGCTTATGTTTCATAGTTTTAAATTTAAAAAGTTTTATAGTTTTAAATCTTACGTTCAAGTCTTCAATCCATTTTTTTTTAGTTTTTATTTTTAAGTAATCTGTACACCCAATGTGGGGCTCAAACTCACAACCCCGAGGTCAGGAGTCACATGCTCACCCACTGAGCCAGCCAGATGCCCCCCAGGTCTTTAATCCATTTTGAGTTAATTTTTGTACGGTGTGAAATAGTAGTTGTTTCATTCATTTTGCTTGTGGCTGTTCCGTTTTCCCAATTCCGTTTTCCCAACACTATTTATTGAAGAGACTCATTTCCCCATTGTATATTCTTGCCTCGTTGTCATAAATTAATTGACAGTTCTTGCATGGGTGTGTTTCCTGGCTCTCTATTCTACTTGCCAATTTTAAAATGGAATTATTTGTTTTCTTGCTATTGAGTTGTTTAAATTCCTTGTAAGTTGTATGGTGTGCAAATATTTTCTCCCACTCCATAGGTTGTCTCTGTTGATTGTTTCCTTTGCTGTGCAGAAACTTTTAGGTATGATGTAGTCTCACTTGTTTTCTGCTCCTAATGATGGTGCTTCTTGTTGTCATGTGCAAAAAATCATTGACAAGATTGCTATCAAGAAGTTTTCCCCTTTGTTTTCTTCAAATAGCTGTATAGTTTCAGGTATTACAGTTAAGTCTTTAGCCCATTTTGAATTGATTTTTACTTATTGAATGAGATGAGGGCCTGATTCCATTCTTTTGTATGTGGATAACTAGTTTCCCCAATACCATTTATTGAAGAAACCACCCTTCTCCATTGTGTTCTTGGCAACTTGTCAAAGATCAACTGACCATAAATGTTTGGATTTATTTCTGGGCTCTTTATTTTGTTCCTTTCATCCATATGTCCATTTTTACACCAGCACCGTACTGTTCTGACTACTACAGCTTTGTAGCACATTTTGAAATCAGGCAATGTAATGTCTCCAGCTTTTTTATTCCTCGCCCTCAAGATTGCTTTGGCTAATTCACATTCTTTTGTGGTTCCATATGAATTATAGGATTATTTTATTTCTATTTCTTTTTTTTAAATTTTATTTATTTATTATTTATTTTTAATTTAAATCTAAGTTAACATATATGTAATAATAATTACAGGAATAGAATTTAGTGATTCATCACTTACATCGAACACTCAGTGCTCATCCCAGCAAGTGTCCTCCTTAGTGCCCCTCACCCCTTTGGCCCTTCCGTCCACCCAACACCCTGCCGGCAACCCCCAGTTTGTTCTTTGTATTTAAGAATCTCTTATGGTTTGGCTCCCTCTCTGTTTTTATATTTTATTGCTTCCCTTCCCTTATGTCCATCTGTTTTTATCTTAAATTCCTCATATGAGTGAAATCATATGATATTTGTCTTTCTCTGACTGACTTACTTTGCTTAACATAATATGCTCAAGTTCCATTCATGTTGTTACAAGTGGAAGATTTCATTTTTTTTTTTGATCACTGAGTAATATTCCATTGTGTATATGTACATGACACACCTTCTTTATACATTCATCAGTCGATGGACATTTGGGGCTTCTCCATATTTTGGCTATTGTCAA
The DNA here is from genome assembly GCF_003009895.1 of Hyaena hyaena. Lineage (NCBI taxonomy): Eukaryota > Metazoa > Chordata > Mammalia > Carnivora > Hyaenidae > Hyaena > Hyaena hyaena. Next base: position 1,897,221 of record NW_024080916.1, on the reverse strand, counting down.
TAGCGCTGCTATAAACACTGGGGCCCATGTGCCCCTTCAAAACAGCACACCTGTATCCTTTGGATATATACCTAGTAGTGCAATTGCTGGGTCATAGGGGAGTTCTAATTTTAATTTTTTGAGGAACCTCCATTCTGTTTTCTAGAGTGGCTACACCAGCTTGCGTTCCCACCAGCAGTGCAAAAAGGTTCCTCTTTCTCCGCATTCTTGCCAACATCTGTTGTTGCCTGAGTTGTTAATTTTAGTCATTCTGACAGGTGTGAGGTGGTATCTCATTGTGGTTTTGATTTGTATTTACCTAATGATGAGTGATGTTGAGCATTTTTTTCATGTGTTTGTTACTATCTGAATGTCTTCTTTGGAAAACTGTCTATTCATGTCTTCTGCCCATTTCTTCACCGGATTATTTGTTTCTCAGGTGTTGAGTTTGATAAGTTCTTTATAGATTTTGGATACTAACCCTTTACCTGATATGTCATTTGCAAATGTTTTCTCTCATTCTTTTTGTTGCCTTTTAGTTTTGCTGATTGTTTCCTTTGCTGTGCAGAAGCTTTTTGTCTTGACGGGGTCCCAGTAGTTCATTTTTGCTTTTGTTTCCCGTGTCTCTGGAGACATGTCAAGTAAAAAGTTGCTGCAGCTGAGGTCAAAGAGGTTGTTGCCTGTGTTCTCCTCTAGGATTTTGATGGCTTCTTGTCTTATATTTAGGTCTTTCATCTGTTTTGAGTTTATTTTTGTGTATAGTATAATAAAGTGGTCTAGGTTCATTTTTTGCGTGTTGCTGTCCGGTTTTCCCAACACCATTTGCTGAAGAGAATGTCTTTATTCCATTGGATATTCCTTCCTGCTTTGTCAAAGATTAGTTGCCCATACATTTGTGGGTCCATTTTTGGGTTCTCTATTCTGTTCCATTGATCTATGTGTCTGTTTTTGTGCCAGTACCATACTGTGTTGGTGATTACAGCTTTGTAACACAGCTTGGAGTTTGGATTGTGATGCCTTCAGCTTTGGTTTTCTTTTTCAAGATTGCCCTAGCTATTCGGGGTCATTTCTGGTTCCATTAAAGTTTTAGGATTGTTAGTTCAGGCTCTGTGAAGAATGCTGGTGTTATTTTGATAGGGATTACATTGAATATGTAGATTGTTTTGGGTAGAATTGACATTTTAACAATATTTTTTCTTTCAATCCATGCGCATGGAATGTTTTTCCATTTTTTTGTGTGTCATCTTCAATTTCTATAATAAGCTTTCTGCAGTTTTCAGTGTATAGCTTATTCTCCTCTTTGGTTAGGTTTTTTCCTATGTATTTTATGGTTTTTGGTGCAATTGTAAATGGGATTGATTCCTTCATTTCTCTTTATGCTGTTTCATTATTGGTGTATAGAAATGCAACTGATTTCTGTACATTGATTTATATCCTGCTATTTTGCTAAATTCATAGGTCAGTTCTAGCAATTTTTTGGTGGAGTCTTAGGTTTTTCATATAGAGTATCGTGTCATCTGTGAAGAGTGGAAGTGTGACTTCCTTCTTGCCAATTTGGATGCCTTTTATTTGTGTTGTCTTATTTTTTCTTTTTCTGTGAAAAAAGCCACTATAATGTTGATAGGTATTGCATTGAACCTATAGATGGCTGTAGGGAGTACGGACATTTCAACATTTTTTTTTCCAACTAATGAACAAGGGATATCTATCCATCATTTTGGTGTCTTAATTTCTTTCATCAATTTTTACAGTTTTCAGTGTACAGGTCTTTTGCCTCCTTGATAAATTTATTCCTAAGATTTTTTGTTTGCTTTTCTTTTTGACGTTATTATAAAGGAAATTGTTTTCTTGATTTATTTTTTGAATCGTGCAATAATAGTATATAGAAATGCAACTGATTTTTATATGCTAATTTTGTATCCTACAACTTTACTAAGTTTGTTAATAGTCCTAATAGTTTTGGTGGAATCTTTAAGATTTTCTATATAAGATCATGTCATCTGCAAACAATTGTATTTCTTCCTTTCTGGCTTGGATGCCTTTTATTTCTTTTTCTTCTCTATTTGCTTTGGCTAGAACTTCTAATACTATATTTATTAAAAGTGGTAACAGTGGGTATCATTTTTTTCACTGATCTTGGAGAAAAGCTTTCAATTTTCAGTACTTTTATCAAAGATTTTAAAGTTTATTTGTTTATTTTTGAGGGGGAGAGATTGAGAGAGAGAGAGAGAATGAATGAGCTAGGGAGTGGCATAAAGAGAGGCAGACACAGAATCTGAAGCAGGCTCCAGGCATTGAGCTGTCAGCACAGAACACAGCGTAAGGCTCCAACCCACAAACTGTGAGGGGCGCCTGGGTGGCTCAGTCGGTTAAGTGTGTGACTTTGGCTCAGGTCATGATCTCACGGTTTGTGGGTTGGAGCCCCGTGTTGGGATCTGTGCTGACAGCTAGCTCAGAGCTTGTTTCAGATTCTGTATCTCCCTCTCTCTCTGACCCTCCCCTGATCACACTGTCTCTCTCTCTCTCTCAGAAATAAATAAAAAATGTTAGTCCCCCCCCCCCCCAAACTGTGAGATCATGACCTGAGCTGAAGTTGGATGCTCAACAGACTGAGCCACCCAGGTGCCCCTCAGTGAAACTGTTGAGTATGATGTTAGCTGTGGTATCATATCTGCCTTCATCATGTTGAGGTACATTTCTTCAATCTGATATGTTGAGAATGTTTTTTTATCATGAAAGGGTGTTGAGTTTTGTCAAATGCCTTTTCTGCCTCTGTTGAGATGATTATGTGATTTTTATCCTTCATTTTGTTGCTGTGATGTATCACAACAACCAATTTGTGGATGTTGATGGATGTTGATGGAGGAAAGCCTGGTGCCTGAATCTGAGGAGGTCACGGGGTCCACTAGAGCCTGGGTGCTGGCCTACTACTGTGGTGGACCTGGAGACTGGGACCATAGGGGCCAGTCTGGCAGTGGAGCAGACCTGGAATTTGGGGCCATAGGGGCTAGACAGGAGGGTGAGTGTGAAGGTGCTGGCCTGGTGCATAGGGGGCTACCCTTGCATCAAGGGACGCCTGGATTCTGGGACTGCAGGGGCAGATTCTTTCTTAATTCTTGATATCTTTTTTTTCCAGAATCATTTGACTTCCCTGTATTTTCTGTTACCCAATATTTCTTATTTACACCAAAAGAAATGTCTTATATACAGATCACACACACTTATGAGTAGTTCCTCATCATTCATGATCCCATATTTCTGAATTTGCCTATTTGCTGAAATGTATTTGTCATTCCCAAATCAGTACTTTCATGGTTATTCATGGAAATATGCAGAGCAGTGAACAATTGAGTTACACAACAGTCACATTGCCTGCTGAAGTCAAACAAGGTGATGCCCTTCCTTCTTTCTGTTCTCACATAAAGTGTCCTTTTGGTGGTTTATTTAGTGCCATTTTTTTTTTTCAGTTTTGTACTTTCCATTGGTTATTTTGTTGTTTAAAATGGCCATAATTACAGTGCTGAAGTGCCATCAAGTGTTCCAAAGCCCAAGAAGGCTGTGATGTTCCTTATAGAGAAAGCCCATGTGTTAGGCATGAGTTATAGTATTGTTGGTTGTGAGCTCAGTGTTAATGAACTAACAAAACATAATAAATAAGGTGTCTTTAAACAGAGACATACATAAAACAAGTTATGCATTGACCAGTTGATGAAAATGTTGTGACCAGAGACTCACAGGAGCCTGACTCTGTATTCTTCTTAAGAGCAATCCGTTTTTCAATAATAGAATTCTAAGGGGAAATATGAGGTGATGTGAAAGCTCATAGAAGAGGACCTAATCAAAACTAAGGGAAATGTATTCTGGAGAAAGGAATATCTAAACTAACCCTTTGGGCTCGATGGGAGCTTACCAGTTAAAGATGTGACGGCTTAGCGTTCCAGGCAGAAGAAAGCAATATGTGAAGATCTAGGGGCAACTCAAATAAGTCTAATTTGAGGGCGTAAAATAAATCATTTTTCTCCTCTCTGGTACTCTCTCTCTTTCTCTGGTACATGCAGATTGTACATAGCTTTGTAAGTCTATTAGGGATTCTGGACTTTATGCTAAGAGCAATTGGGAGGTACCAGAAGGTCTTAAGCAGTAAAAAATTATTATTATATAATATGTGTATGGTAGTATACTTTGCTTTCTGGTGGCTCTGGCAGTATTTTTTTTTTAATAAAAGTGAAGAATTTCTAACACTAGTGGTTACATTGTATTTAAGCATAAACAGTATCCTAGATTATGAGCTTGAAAATAACTTCCTACATCATCTGGGAGCTTCTGTTCCTTTGTAAAACACACTGATTGACAAGTAACCCGCATGCAGTTAGCAGGATTCACCTTCCAGAAGGTCAGCTTGGTTTTCTTTTTGTGTGTGTGCCCAGAAGTCAGTTGTGTTTCTTCTGAAACTTGTTTTTGCTATGTATTTTAAGGAATGGATGAAATATAAATTTGAACAAAGTGTATTTTTCCGTGGAAACAAAGTTTAATATGAACTAGGTGAAAAAAATTGTAAAATTTGGGGAAAAATTTAAATAGAACGATTTGACACTCACTTGCTTGTCAAGCGTCTTTAAGAGCTCCTTCCACTTAAACTCTCACTGCAAGTCATAGAGGTGCTTTATAATTGTGGTTTATGACTTCAAAACCTAGGTTGTGGTTAGATACTTAAAAAAAATCTTGACTCTATATCAAAACAGTGATAAATAAATATACATTTACTTATTTTAAGATAAAATAAGGAGTTTAAAATATATTTAAGATCTATTGATTTGTCTCCTGACCAACTTTTTTTCGATTACCTGATTGCATCATATAATATGTTTTTTGTATATTGCACAGAAATTACGCGTAAACTATATGAGTATTGGAACATTTAAAAGTCCTCTAAAAACCATCTTGATAGACAAAGCTTATTTCTTTAAACACTCCACAGTATTGAAGGATTTGATGTCCACCCTCTACTGGGGCCATGAAATCAGTGGCTTTGCCTCTGGAAGGTCAGGTTTTAACATATTAAAGAAGACCTGGCCACCATAAGGCTGATGACTGAAGTCCTGGCAGCGTTCTTTCCCTTCTGATCTGCCAGTCAGGGTTTTGGAGCCGTTTCCATTTTCTCCTTTCCTCTCTCCAGGAGCAGAGGTAACTTGGAAGAAAATGCAACAAAAACAGCTTGATGGGGCTACTAAACGCTCCCTGCCTTCAGCCTCCTCCCCCCAGTAGTTTCTGCTCACACAGGCGGGGCAAAGCAGTGGTGGAACAATGGTGTTTCATGTGAGGGACCTCACTTTGGCATCTATTTTCCAAAACTTAGGTAGCTCACGTTGTTTATTTTTGTCTAAAAATCACTAAAAAGCTCACGTAGTTTCAAAAAGTGCAGAAAGATAAAGTCACATATTATTAGTGCAGGCTGAAGCAAGACAGTGGCCTCTCTGATCTTCCATTTGATAAACAGGATAATGAAAACTAATTTGTAGGATTGCTCTAAAGATACTGTGAGATAATATACATAACATGTTATTGTTGTTGTTATTATTATTATTTTCTTTGTGGTTAAATAGACACTATTTTCACGCCCTTGAGCGAAGAATAATTTTCTGTTACCAAGGAGTTTGCGTTTTTTTTCCAGGAAGTTGGAACATTGGGAGGAACACACATAAAAATGGTGAGTGTGGAAAGAGACATCCAATCAGCCAAAAGTGCTGAATCAGCTAAGATGGTAAGTGATATGATGTCACGATCAGATGACATTTACATTATATTAAGAGATCTCCAAATACAAAGAGACCACAGCTGAACACATGGCCTATCATCTATTCTGTCAACTGTTATTACCAGTCAATCTTAATGATGCCAGAAGCAGCCGCCCAAGATCCTCAGTCTGACAATTTGGGTGTCATATGGGACATATGTCCCTTCCCCACCTAAACAATCAACTATCTCTGTTGATTCTAGCCCTAAATACTGAATCCTCCATGCCTTTCCTCTCCTTTCCAGTGTCACAAGACTTCTGCATCTCCTCACTGATTTTTGGAAACACCTCTAAACTGGCCTCCTCTCCCTCAATCTATCCTTCAGTAATCCAACTTCCATACTGATAGCGAAGTGATCGTGCTAGGTAGACTGGTATCAAGTCCTTTTCCTGATTAATTTCATAATCACTTGCAGTGTATTTCAATTTCCTTATGTACATCTGAAGTTATTACAGGAGTTACCATACATGACGTCTTAAACAGTGCGTGGACACAGTAAATACTATAGAGGTGTCTGGTATTATTTTTTAAGGACCTGATCTTTACTCTCCTTTTCAATCTAAAACATTGCCACTCTTGGGGCACCTGGGTGGCTTAGTCAATTAAGCTTCCGACTTTGGCTCCGGTCATGATCTCACGGTTCGTGGGTTTGAGCCCCGCGTCGGGCTCTGTGCTGACAGCTAGCTCAGAGCCAGCCTGGAGCCTGCCTTCTGATTCTGTATCTCTCTCTCTCTGGCCACCCCCACCCCCCACCCCATGCTGTCTCTTTCTGACTCTCAAAAATAAGTAAAAACCATAAAATAAATAAATAAATAAAGCATTGCCACTCTGTCATAATCATTACTCAAATTTCTAAGCACAAGGTACTATTACACACCTCTGGGCTTCACACACATAGATGCTGCCCCATTCATTTATTTTTGAGAGACAAAGAGTGAATGGGGGAGGGGTAGAGAGAGAGGGAGACACAGAATCTGAAAGAGGCTCCAGGCTCTGGGCTGTCAGCACAGAGCTGGTTGCAGGGCTCAGAATCACAAGCCCTGAGATCATTACCTGACCTGAAGTCCAACACTTAACAGACTGAGCCACTCAGACACCCCTGCCCCAGTTATTCAAGACTGCCTGGTTGTACCCATCTATGCGAGGAACTCTTAATTCTTCTTAAAACCCAATGTCCCCTAGTGTTTCATGGCCCACCTCCATATAGCACAGTTAATTTCTTCCAAACTCAGTTCAACCTTCTGCACATTGTTTACTATGTCTCCAGTGGCAACCATGCCTTGGACTATAATTTGGTTGTATGTTCCCCTGCCCTAACAGGTAATGAGCTCTACAATGCAAGCAAGATTGTATCTTGCTTATTTCAAGCATCTGACTGACTGAAGACACATAGTAGGCACCTAGTGTGCATTTATTTAGTAAATGGTTTTTGAATATGTGAGAAGTGTAGGCTACAATCACACAAAATGTAAGCAAGAATATTTTGTAATAAGGAATGGAATTCCCACTGGAGCAGAAAGAAAGGAAGTGTAATTAAAATTGGTAGAACTGGGGGCGCCTGGGTGGCTCAGTCGGTTGGGCATCCAACTTCGGCTCAGGTCATGATCTCACGGTTTGTGGGTTTGAGCCCCGCGTCGGGCTCTGTGCTGACAGCTAGCTCAGAGCCTGGAGCCTGCTTCACATTCTGTGTCTCCCTCTCTCTGACCCTCCCCCGCTCATGCTGTATCTCTCTCTCTCTCTCTCTCTCTCTCTCAGAAATAAAAACATTAAAAAAAAAAAAGTAAAATTGGTAGAACTGTAGTTTTAAGTTGGCTAATCAATGATGGCTGTGATGCGGCAGAGCCTCTATGGCCACAGATCCTGGCTAATTGATGGGTGGGTGCTGCGTTAAGGGTTTTAGGGGAGTAATCAATACACCACCTTTGCCTCTACTTTGGGGTCAGGTGGGGGCAATTTTATTCACATTTCTGCAAAATTTTCCGGTGTTTCCGTAAGCCTGGAGGATCTGAAAAGCCGACCAGCCCCAGGAAAGGCTCTTCTCTCCCCTACACGCTCGCAGGCCGCCGCCCGGCCCCCCGCCCCAGCGCTGCGCGCAGCCCCGGCCCTCCGAGCGGCGCCCCTGCGGGTGACGGCTGAGCCGCGGCCGCCGGCTCCCCGCTCGCCCCGCCCAGCGCATCACGTGCGCGAGGATGCTAACTTCCCCTCCTCCTCCTCCACCCCCGTCCCCTCCGCCTCCCGGGCCTCCTCCTCCCCGCGAGGGCGTGCGAGGCGGACCGCGCGAGCGGGAGCGAGCGAGCGGGAGCGGGCGCTGCCGGAGCCCGCAGCCCTGGCGTCCGTCGCCGCCGGGAGCCCCGCAATATGCCGCCGCTGCCCTCTGGCTCTCGGCCATGGCGAGGCTCAGCCGGCGCGTCCCTTGGACCCTGCTGCTCGTTCTGGCCGCGGTGCTGCTGAAGGCGCGGCTGGTCCCCGCGGCCGCTCGAGCCGAGCTCAGCCGATCCGACCTCAGCCTCATCCAGCAGCAGCAGCAGCAGAGGCAGCGGGAGGAGGCTGAGGAGGAGAGGCCAGAGGTGCCGGGGGCATCCTCCACCCTCACTGTTCCAGGTAGGTCCCGGCTGCCCGGCCCTGCCTTTCCATCACCGCGGGGGATCTCAGCTGGCGTCGCTGGCCTCCTCGCTTCTTCCTTAGCCAGCTCACTTCCAATCGCTTGTCCCTGCCCATCCCCATCTCCCCGGTCTTCCCAGACTGCCTGTCCGCGACTCGGGCTGTGCTCTGGTTTCGGGAAACTGCCCTTTGGGGTGCTGAGCTTTCTGGGAAGCGCAGAGCACTGCAGTAAGGTGGGGAGGGGTCAGGAGGGGGTAGGGGTGAATGACTGCCTCGATTCATCTTTTTCTTTTCTCTCCCCCATCCTGAATTCTTCTCTTTGCCTAGGGAATGACTGTAAACACACACACACACACACTCTCTCTCTCTCCCCACATCCCTTTAGCATTCTGTCCTTTATTCTTTTCTTTCCTCGAGACTGGAAAATCTTGCAATAGACACCCACACGGCTTTTCATCATCTCGCCCCGCCTGGCATATTTAAATTTAGATCTGGAGAAAGAAATCTTGATTTATTTTATTATTTCTGCCTCTTCTTATCCCAGGAAGGGTTTAAGTCAGTTTGCAAGAATGCCTTCAATATAAGAGGATGAAATAAAACAAAATGGATTAGGACTTTGTAGTTGAAGGAAAAGGGTAAAGGGGAGGTGGACAGATAGGATAAAGTCTGTAGTGATGTGAGCGCAGCAAAGCCTGCCTCCAGAGAGGGGAATCTTTCCTTACTTGTTAGTGGAACTTAATGAGGCAGATTCCTGACGCTGTTCAACGAGGGTGAGGAAATACACTGTAGTATGTGTGGCTGTAACAATCCCTCAGTTCCTGGCGCGTTTCCCCCCATTAAAGCTAAATGGGTAAACAGAAAGCTGGATTATCCATTTTAATAACCTCTCCCCACCCCCCACCCCAGTGCTCTTCTCTGCTATAGATGCTGCCTGCTAGTTAGAAAAAAAGCTATTGATGTTTTTGGCAAGTGGGCCTAGGTTCCTACAAAACCAAAGAGAATTCTATTTTGACATTTGTTTTTGTTTTTAAAATTCTGCTTGGTAACATACGAAATGCTGGAAATGAGATTTTGAGGAGTGGAATCAGCATCTTATTTTGTACTGCTTGCTCATCATCAAAGAGCAATACTCAGGCATGCCAGCTGCGATTCATGACAGACAAGATGATTTAATTTATCAGAGTGCTGGGAGCATAGGATGAAATCACCAAAGTGTGCAGGAAAGCATGTGTTTCTCACACCCTCTTAAACCAATTAATAACACTCAAGCGTGGCGAGAAGTCCTGAAAGGTATGCAGTGTGTGATGGTTTTCCTACCTAGCTTTTTATAACTAAAAGTGCTACCAACATGGTTTGGGCGAGGCTGTCAAACGTGCTATTTGCTAGACTTATGGAAATTAGACACAAAAGCACAGTTGAGAGCCTGTCTTCATAATGAGGGGGGTTTCGCAAACTACAAAACAGAATTCTGAGAAACTCTTTATGGACTCCATGGTTTGAAATGTCTTTTTCTTTCAATAGATTTATTGAAATTAGGTGTTTCAGGACTAGTAGTTAGAGGGGTCTTGACTACTATGATACATGTTGTGATGAAGGTTATGAAAAACTGCAATAATATGAGAACTTTGTAGGTAGCTACAAATTATTTGTTTCCTGATATTTCTGAAAGTAATTTTGAAAAAAGGTTATTTGGGAAAGTAGCAGTTTTTGTCTTATTTACCTATTGTTAGTGATTCTTTTATTTTGATAGACCTATCAAGTAGATCAAATGAGAGCCTGAAAAGTAACCTCTTATGACTTTTGCTTTTCCCTCGAAAGCTAACTCCCCAAAGCCAGTGGCAAATGACAGAGCACTCTAGTTGATTGCAGTTTTAGTTACGGAATATTGAGGAGCTGTATAAGGAAGTACAGGCAAAAACCAAACGAGTTAAAATGTTCCTCTCCGTGCATTGTGATCTCTGGATCGGACTGGTCTTTCTGTTTCAACCTTTGTTCTCCCACTGCCTATTCTCCTCTCACAGCTACTGATCTTTTTAACAACATTAAATAGGGCTGTTTCTGCTCCCAGTCCTCCAGAGGCTGCCCATCTCTTTCACACTAGATGCCCAGACCCTGAAAATGGCCCAGGAAGGCTGAGAGTCTCTCGGTGCCCCTCCCCCTCCTATCTCTCACATCTCAGACCCTAACTCACTCCACTGTAGCCACACTGGCTGTTTCTTCATTTCCCAAATGCCTCTCTGGGATAGGGCCTTTGCACTTGCCTTTTTCTCTGCTCAGAATTCTGGAACTTCACATTCCTCAGGTTTGCTCCACGTCACTGTAACAAAGAAGCCTTTCCTAACCAGCTATATTCAATAGTAATCCGCATGCCCTTTTGTATTGATTCTTCTCCATGCACTTGTTACCCTCAATCCTCCTTATAAGCTTGCTTCCCCTTACTAGAACATAAGCTCTGTGAGGGCGTCAACCTTGTTTTGTTCGCTATGAAATTATTATACATCTATCTACCTAGAAGAGCATCTGTTACACACTGGCACAGATAGATTTGTTGAATGGATGAATGAATAAACAAAAATGCTGGCATCAAGGATCTTTTGAGTGTCTGCTATTCAATTATCTTGTGAAATTCTTCACTGAAATTTAGCAAGGGATATGTAAAAAATAAAGGAATGTTAGGTAGAAGTATTTGTAAGTAAAAGTTATGAAATTTAGATATTTAGTTTTAGCTAATTACGGTGTTTATCTTATTCTGACCACAGAGAAGTGATTGATAATACTTGAGTGCTCTTATTATGTCTTGTCAAGATTCTTTACCCAAGTGCACTTACAATCCTCTTATGACCTAGGAAGGTATTAATATACCTTATATAGCTGTGATTGAGCTTGAGTTTATTCTTTGCCTCTTTTCAGTGCTTCTGACTCTTTGGACATGTGTGTGAAAAACTATAGGACTTATCACAGGCAAAATTTAGAAAACTAATAAAGCATAGTTAGTGAATGGTATCTGACTGAGCCTTGTCAGTCCATAGTAGAGAAATTGAGCATTGGCCTTGATTAGTATTCTCTGGATATTTTTATTCTGAAAATTTATGCCTCTTTGTATTCCTGAGAAATTAGAAAGTAAGGTTAAAGAAGTTGAATAAGAGATTGAAATAATCATGATGTAAAAACACCCCCTGATTTTTTATTTTCTCATTAAGTTATAAAACACCATCTTCAGAGAGTAGTGAGAATAAAGACCGAGGTTGAGATCTGTCAGATCCATTGTTTTCTCCAGTGTATGCAGCAGTTCGAATTTCTCCATCTGCACCAGGATTTGTTAGAAATAAACATTTGAGAGACCAGGGGAGAATTAATTTGGGGGCTGGTGGTAGCTGAGAAACCATATCATATTCACTCTGATGGTCCATTAGATGGGAGGCATGCTGGGGGTGGGGGCGAGGGCCGCCGGAGGAAATAATGAGCTCCATTTCAAATTCTCCGCGTGAAGAACAGACGCAGGGCATCTCCATGAATTTTTATAAATGTCTTCTGCACACAGAAAAAGCTTCTTGAGAGATATATATTCATGGTATAAAATTTTGATTGTACATTTCACTGATATATATATATATATATATTTGGCCTTTTTTATTTTGGAAAATGTTAATCATATAGAAAGTAAACAGAATAGCATTAAAAAAAAAGCCCATACCCGTCACCTAGTGTTAACAGTGACTGAATTCTGCTGTTACTGTTTCACCCACACCTCCACCCATTTCTACTGTATGGGATTTTGGGGGGAGGGGGGCAGAGAATGTACATACATTGAAATGTACATACCTTAACTGTACTATTTTGTATTTTTCACATATGGATAGGCTCATGTAACCATCATCACCCCTTTGAAGATATAGAACCTTTACATCACCATAGAAAGTTCCCTCCTGCCTGCTTCCCAGGCAATCCCTGCCCCTTATCCAGGTACAACTACTATTCTTTTTTTGTTTGCTTATCTATTTAGAGAGAGAGCACGAGTGGGGGAGGGGCAGAGAGGGAGAGAGAGAGAATTACAAGCAGGTTTCACACTGCCAGCACAGAGCCCCACGTGGGGCTCAAATCCATGAACCAAGAGATCATGACCTGAGCCAAAACCAAGAGTTGGACACTTAACCAACTGTGCCACCCAGGCACCCCAAGACTACTTTTCTAATTATTTTTATAGATTAATTCTGCATTTTCTAGAGCTTCATAAAACAGAATCATATGGCAGGTACTCTTTGTATCTGGCTGCTTTAGCTCACTCTAATTCCATCAGTTTCATCCATATTGCACGTTCAATAGCTTATTTCTTTTTTACTGCTGAGCCATATTCCATTGTATGAATTATTCCACTTTGGTTTATTGCTTCTTTCTATTGATGGCTATTTGGGTTATTTCCAGTTTTAGCCATTGTAAATGAAGCTGCTACATTCCTGGACAAATCTCTGTGTGAGTACATCTTCATATCACGTGCATAATGCCTAGGAGTGGAATTGCTGGAACCCACCACACTTAACATTTTTTCAATGTTTATATATTTTTGAGAGAGAGAGAGTGAGCAGGGGAGGGGCAGCGGGAGAGGGAGACACAGACTCCGAAGCAGGCTCCAGGCTCTGAGCTCTCAGCACAGAGCCCGATGCGAGGCTTGAGCCCACGAACTGCGAGATCATGACCTGAGCCAAAGTTGGACATTTAACTGACTGAGCCACCCAGACGCCCCCACACTTAATAGCAATCAATTTAAAAATTATGAACTTTGATATGGACTATAACTATATACTTTCTATTACATTCAAATAACTTGGTTTAAGACTTACCGATTTAAACAACCCTGATGGAGATCTGTCTGTGAAAGCATTTATTTATTTACTTTTTTTCTGTTTCAATGAATTTAAAAATCAGTAGGAGAAGTGGGATTAGAAATTGACTGTTCTATCTAAAGTACTCATACTTTAAAGGCCATATTCCCAGATGGGGTAATTATGATTTCTTTCCAGGATTTTAGTAACCAAAGGGTGCTATTTCTTGGTGAAAACACATGCCATTGTGTTGAATTTGAGTCCAGTTTGTTTTAGTGGTGGTTTTGTAATGTTTTTTAATGTGACTGAACAAAAACTACCAAATATTTTTCTGAAAGAAACTCCCTCCCCCTCACACACCCCTACAGCCAAGTATATAAATATTGAACTCAATTCTCTTTCAGTGTTCTGTCTAACTAGGTTAGCTACAGTATTGTCATTCATTCACTTGGCTTAGTGTAATGTGCCTTAATTTCCTTTTGTCCAAATTGCCTTAGCTTGGAGATGGATACAATATTTTCCACCTGCTATTTTTAAAAACTGTACTTTATAGTAGTTACCTGGAAAATTCTAAAACTTTGAAAGCTATGTGTTGTAATGCGATAAATCATAAGCTTAAGAAACAGTTTCTGTTTGCTCTGAAGATTGTTTGGAGATGTCTCTTTAATTGGCCTTTTGTGTATGCACAATCCATATGTCTAAACCATACCAGATTCTGTGCCTTTTGAATTGTTTTATAACCGTGTGTGTGTCATCGGGACAAGACAGTATTCCTAAGAACTTGCCGATGATGTCTGTGAGTATCAAGGCCACATCACTTGGGCCTGAAATGTGTGATTCTGAATAGGGTATTTCATTTTATGTAGGGTAGAGTGTGTCAAGGAAGTGGTAATCATTTTCCATCATTACTAACATGTCAAATCTGCTCTGTGATCTCGTGAACCCAGACTGTAACGTGCCTTGATACTGTATTACAGTTCTCTGAAACCTTCAGTTCATAATGCCTGTTAAGATCTCCATGTTAAGGCTCTACGTCTTGCACAAAAATTAAGATTTAGAATAAATTTCATTTATATGTGAGATTTCAATTTCTATTTAGTGCACTTTTTTTCTGAAGTAGGTTTTTATATCATAATTATTTTCTAAGTTGTTGAAAATTAAACATTCATTCGCGTTATCAGTTGTTGTACTTAGTCCAGTTTTGCTTCTGTTCAGTAGAGAATTATTTAAAAGCTATGTAGTTTTAATTCACTTGTTACGTCTGCTGAAATGTAGAACACTTATACAGCTAAGCCAGTACCGATTCACATTTATGGACCTAAATGCTGGTTGGGTTTTAGGTGACCAGTTAGTTGGAAGTTCGTAGAAATGTCCAGCCTCAAGCCAGAGCTCATGCTTTGAGGACCCTGGCTTATCTTTGGGGTTAAGTACTCTAGGGATATTGCATAATTCTACATCCTTTGGCCTTTCTAAAGTAAAATAAAGCCAGCATCCATAGTTTTATTCCCACCTACCAATTCCTCTTTTATTATAACAGAAATAGAATGGATAGATGGATGATTTGTTTTTCCTAATAGGTTAACTATAACCAGGAGTTGAATAGAAGGGTCTTGGGGTTTGTGACTACTGGATTTTGTGACCCATCCCACCCTTGCTTGCTGTCATGTTTTTGGAAAGGATAGAAATTAAGTTGTCAAAATATGGCTCTTTATAGTTAAGTGGATTATGTTTCTTCAAAACTTTAAACATGCTGCATGTTTGTATGAGTAGAGTTTGTTTATAAATGTCTGGGTGACTGAGACAAGATTATCAAAGGTACCACAACAATTTAAAATTAATTACAATTCATTCTAAAAATGAAATATGGGGAGGCCATGCTTTTTATGTAAGGGGGGAAAATGCCTCCAAGATTATGGGTATAATAGTGTTTTTTAAAACATTTCACTAAGTAAAATGAACTGTGCATGGACCAATGATGAGAGTACGTCATGAAACAGATGACATTCAATTCAATTTATGTGCCTGAAGTTAAAAAAAAAAAAAAAGTCCATCTACTTACTTATATTAAATGAATTGGTATATTCCCGATATTTACATTTTCTTTTTTTTTCTAATTTTTTAATGTTTATTTATTTTTGAGAGAGAGAGAAGGAGAGAGAGAGAGGAAGCAGCAGAGAGAGAGGGAGACACAGAATCCGAAGCAGGCTGCAGGCTCCGAGCTGTCAGCACAGAGCCCGATGTGGGTCTCGAACTCAGGAACCATGAGCTCATGACCTGAGCCGAAATTGGATGCTTAACTGACTGAGCCCCCCAAGACCCCCCAAGTATTTACATTTAAAAACAGATAACTTCTCTTCATAAAACAAGTACTTCCCAAAGTTCAGTTTATAATATATTTCTGCTTTTAGATTCTGGACATTTAGCAGAAAAGCTGTGGCTTAATACTTCCTAAATCAGAGTTTAACTCTCATTCATAATCATATACAAGAAAAATATTTGATAGTAATGTATGAAACAACTAATTGATCTTCCAGTGATGTTTAGAATGGAATAGTGTCTAATATCAGTTTAAATATGTAATTAAAATTTTTTCACTCTGTAGATTATCATAAGTCTTCTTGAAATCCTATGCTCTTAGAACTAGAATGGTAGAAATGGCCTTCCCCTAAGTGCTTTGCCCTGGCAATGTTTGAAAAGTATATGACGTAAGCTGGAGCACATTCACATCTTAAGAGATGTTGTGGTACCCCCTGAGAGTTACAAAGTCTGATAAAAACTGATAGTTAATGATTTGATGCTTTCCTTCATAGTAAATATGACTAAGTCGAGTGAGCCTTTTTATAATCTAAACTTTGTCAACCAACCGATTCTGGTTTGTGAATGAGAAGAATCAAAAAGATGTGTATTTTAAAATTGCTTCTGATTCATAGTATTTCAAGTAGGAAAGAAGTCTTGTGAATTAACAAAGCTTGGTAGGTGTGGGATGTAAAAATGTAGGAAGTGAAGCCTGGAGGCTGAGGCCGAAGAGAAAAGAAGTCAGAAGTAATAGAACTCACTGTGACGAGTTGGAGAGGAGGTCAAGTAAGCAATTTCATGGGAGTGAAAATCACTCACAAGTTGTGATTGTTTTTTCTTCCTGTATGTATCAGGGACTCACTGTCCTTTATACCTTATTAAGATAGGGGTTCTAGGCAGCCAGTGGAAGGGTGTAGGGCATTCATGAACAGCCTGAAATTAATTATGTAGTCTGCAATTATCTAGTATTTGGAGTATCTGTAAGATTTTCAAAGGAATCCTTGACCCCAGAAATGTTAAGAAAACCGGCCATGGGTAATTAGGCCTTTGTAAGTGGATTCAGGAAAAGAACAAAGGTAACATTCGGACTCAAATAACAGTTTTGTATGTTCTTAACATGTGGAGTTTCTCTGTTATTGTGCACATGTGATGGGTAAAATTAGTAAGTGTGACCGCAGCATAACTAATCCTGCCAAAAGGCTTTAACCCTTAAAAGAACTGGTTGCTTATGACGAATGTGCCTTGGTCATGTCTTTCATTCCTTGGTTTTTCCATTCCATTTGTAGAATGGCTACCAATATGCAACATATATCTTTTGGTAGATCACATGACTTTGAATTGTTTTATATCCAGGTTTCATTATACAATTAATGAACTGGTAAGACACCTTACACTTGAAAATACCCTCTGTTCAGAATTCTTTGGCAGTCACCCAGAAACTCTCTGCATCTTGGCTCTTGGCCCTTCCACTGAAGGATAGGGTCACTGAAATTAAGTTAATCATCTTAATAAGGGCTCTGATGATTCTGTAAATCATCTAATCCCTCCAGGTCTGATTATAAACCTCAATCAGTTTTCGTAGAAGAGGATGTACACTGGCTGTTATTAATTCCCTAAGAAGGCATTTATAAAAACCTAAGCCTTTCCTCACCCACTGAAACATGCATTAATATTTTGTCTTTAAACAGTTTTGGGGTCAAAATAGTAATTTTAGCTTACAGTGATTTAAATCTGCCAGCAATTGAACTTACTGTTTTCATTACGAGTGCTATTTTCTGGGCTTTGAAAATTAATATTGTTTCTAAACTCACTGAAACCCATATTTTTCTACTCACTTTCTTGATTTATGCCTTTCCCAGTTTCACTAATAACTGATTACATTGGAAGAGTTAGATGCTATGAAGATGAATGGCAGAGTGAAGAATTTTCTTTGTTTTGAGGAATAATTTTGTACTGCAGAATTTTTCTTTCATTTGTAAATCCAAATGGAGAAATTTGTATTTCAACACATTCTGATGTTCTGAAGATAAATAATAGCATGTGTTGTGACTTGGAAAGTTGCAGCTTCAGAGAGCAGCATGGGGCACAGACATGGAGGTAGAAAAGGAATAGGCGCTCCTGATGAGTCCAAGTCTTACTGTGACCATCGTGCTTCATGTACATAAGGACTGGCCCATGGTCTGGAACTCTGTGTAGGGACTATGCATGGGGCCCATCATGGATCCTGCAGCTTAAAGACAGAGATCTATCAAAGGCAGATGAAACTCTCCTGGCCCAGTGTACTCCCCTTTCTTCCCCCTCAGTATTTATTAAATTTTTAAAAGGTTTTTATTGATTATTTTTGAGAGACAGAGAGCACGAGCGGGGGAGGGGCAGAGAGAGAGAGAGAGAGAGAGAGAGAGAGAGAGAGGACGACCCAGAATCCAAAGGAGAACGTGGGGCTTAAACTCACAAACTGCGAGATCATGACCTGCACCAAAGTCAGACACTAACCAACTAAGCCCCTATCCTCCCTCTCCCCCCCGGGACCCATCAGTATTTCTTTCTTTCTTTTTTTTTTTTTTTTAATGTTTTATTTATTTCTAGGAGAGAGAGAGAGAGAGACAGCGTGAGCAGGGGAGGGTCAGAGAGAGAGGGAGATACAGACTCTGAAACAGGCTCCAGGCTCTGAGCTGGCAGTCAGCACAGAGCCCGACGCGGGGCTCGAACCCACGAACCACGAGATCATGACCTATTTTAAGTCGGATGCTTGACCGACTAAGCCACCCAGGCGCCCCAACCCATCAGTATTTCTTATCAATAATTCAATCTCAGGTCTAGAGCTTTGAATAGTTTGTTATGCAATAATTATATTATTTTAAAAAAAGTTATGCTTGAGTATTAATATTACAACCATCAAATGTTTGATACAGTAATATATAGGTAGTCAAAATATCTTTATATTCTAAAACATAAAAATGAAAAAAAAATTTTTTTTTCATTTAATTTAACATTCTCTGTCTCTCTTCCCACTCTCGCCTCTCATGAGGTGATCTCATCCACTTAAGATGCTTTAAATACCATCTGTATGCTAAGACTCCCTAGAGCTCGCTCCTGAATATATCTACCAATTATTTTGACGTCTTTATGTGGATATATCATAGGTATTTCAGTTTAAGCATATCTAAAACTGAACTCTTGATTTTTCACCACAGCTTCCAGAAAAATCTCCTTTATTGTTTTGTTCTCTTTAACTCTAATCCTCAGGGGCACCTGGGTGGCTCAGTCTGTTAGTCATGATCTCATGGTTTGTGGGTTCGGGCCCCGTGTCAGGCTCTGTGCTGACAGCTCAGAGCCTGGAGCCTGCTTCGGATTTTGTGTCTCCCTCTCTCTCTACCCCTTCACCACTCACACTCTGTTTCTCACTCTCTCTCTCTCAAAAATGAATAAAATATTTAAAAAAACCTTCAAAACCAAAAAACTATAATCCTCAGAACTTATGTGCCTTATAACTGGAAGACTTACCTTTTGACCACCTTCTTCAAACTTCCATCCATTCCTATTGTTACTGAGAACCAGTAAAGTGCCTCACTGGCCTGTGAAGGAAAGGTGAAGGAAAGGAGAGCTTGTCATTTGCTCCACCTTCCTCTTCATCTAGTCAGTCACTAAATCCCGAGTCCATCTCCCAAGTATTCTGCACCTGTTACTTTTTGTCCATCTTCAGTGCCCCTGCTCTGGCTGAGGTTTTTCTTCTACTCTGGTTCAGGTTAGCATGGTAATGGCCTCCTGTGGTCTGTTCTCCATGCTTGAAAATTTGCATTTCCCAGAGCAAATGATCGAGATCATCTCCTCCCCCACAATAGTGGTTATTTTATTTATTTTTATTTTTTTTGAGCGCGTGATGCAAGAGTGAGCAAGTGCTTGTGAATGAGGAAGGGGTAGAGCCTGAGAGAGTGACAGACTTAAGCAGGCTCCATGCTCAGCACAGAGCCTGAAGCTGGGTTCTAACCCATGACACATGAAATCGTGACCTGAGCCTAAATCAAGAGTGGAACGCTTACTGACTGAGCCACTCAGGTGCCCCTGGTTATTTTATTTTTAAGTAATGATCTGACCAAGCATCCCATGACATTGAGAACCAAGTCAAAGGTCTTAACCTGACCTACAAGGCTTTGCATGATATACCATTCCAGTCTATGCTCCATTTTCTCTGCATCACTAATGCTCCACTTCTCTGTGTCTTGAGTGTGACAGGTTTTGTACCTTACAGCCTTTGACACACACACACACACACACAATTCACCGGGTTATTGCATTCAAACTTCAGATATTGGCTTAAATGCTATTTCTTTTACACAGGTTTTCTTTGGCTTTTCACACTGAGCTAGGTTCCTCTGTTATGTGCTCTCATAGGTGCCTCCTACTTGTTCAAGGTATGTAATTGATTTGTAGCTGGGCACCCAGTCCATATTTCCATATTTGTTTTCTCTAGATTAGAAGCCAGTTGAGGCCAGGTGCAATTTTGGTTGGGGTTGTATTCCTGTATAAATATTTATTGAGTATCTGAATGACTCCATATAGAGAAATATTTCATTGAATACCTTCTTTTATTCCCATTTTTGGGTTGGCTTTTATAGAGAGTGCATGTAGAAAAAGGATATCCTATAGAGAAAAGGCTGTAGGACTTTCCGAATGAAGTGGCCTAAGTATATATGTTTTGGATCAAGAGTATGCCTGGTTTGAAAAAAAATACATGGGAGGAGGGATGTATTTACTTGAATTCAGTATAATACATGCTGGTTTATATATGGGGCCAGAGATAGTATACAAGATTCCTACAGTGACTGATTTCATTCATCTTCTTTTTTTTCTTTTTTTTAAAACAAAACTCACTGAGTTTCTACTATTTGCCAGGCACTACATCATCACTGATTACAGATTATACCCAGTGGGGACATAGATAAAGAGACCATAAATGATAATAGAGTGTGGTAAGAGCTATGGTGCAGGAGTATATAGGACACTGTGAAGACACAGGTTTGGGGAAATAATTTGGCCTGTTTCCTGGAAGACAGTACACTTAAGGGGAGTTTCAAAGTGATGTAAAAAAGCAAAAGAAGGAAATTTTTTCTTATTTTTGATTTAGAACTTTTTTCCATTTCTTTCTGTGATAACAATATAATAATATAACAATATAATATTTCTATTCCTTTTTATCTTTGGTATTCTCTAGAATATTATGAATTTTATTTCTTACTTTTATGGTTCATCATTTTGAGACGTTTAGAAAAGAAAAACAAAATAATGTAGCTTCTTTCACAGTGCCCGCATTTCTTAAGGACACCAGACTGATGATAAACACTCTTCTCTCTCTCTTTTTTTAATGTTTATTTATTTTTGAGAGACAGAGCTCAAGCAGGGGAGGGGCAGAGAGAGGGAGAGAGAAGGAGAGAAAGGGAAAGACAGAGTCTGTAGCAGGCTCCAGGTTCTGAGCTGTCACCACAGAGCCTAAAGTAGGGCTCGAACTCACTAACCATGAGATCATGACCTGAACCATATTGGACGCTTAACCGACTAAGCCACCCGTACACACCCTGCTTTTAAAGGAATTGAATCCAGAATTCAAGCATAAACCCATTTCCTTCAGTGTAGATCTGCTGTGGCCTAGTAATCAGTACTTTTTGCCTTTACATTGAAGTATTTTGCCATTAAAATAGTTGGGGTGTCACCACCTTGACCAAACTGTGCTGTTTTGTTTTTACTTTTTTTTAATGTTTGTTTATTTTTGAGAGTGAGTAGGGGAGGGGGCAGAGAGGAGGAGGCAGGATCTGAAGCTGGCTCGTCGCTGAGAGTGTAGAGCCCAACACCGGGGACTCGAACCCACAGATGGTGAGATCATGACCTGAATTGAGAAAGGTTAAGTTGAACGATTAACCTGCTGAGCTACCCAGGCTCTCCTGTGTTGTTTTCTTAATACGTCAGTCCTCAACATGAACAGAGCACAGACCAGTTGTATCTTGATGTCTCCTACCTCTTTCTCCCTCATCTGCAATAGCCTGGTGGCTATTTCCCAAATCTGTCATGAAAACAACTTGGCTTCTCTTCTTTTCCCTTCAGTGACCCTAAATTTCATATCCACACCTCACCAGAAAAAAGTGAGTGATTTAAAATAATAATTTTGTTAACGATTGCGGTTGACCATCTGAATGGAGAAAGGTAATTGCACAAAGCAGTTACCTGGTTTTTTGCTAAATCAGAAAGTTTATAAAACCTAATAGATGGGGATTTTATGTATTCATGAAGTTTTTCTCCATGAAGGTTAATCTAGAGACGTACTCCTAGTAAGAGGCCATTTAGCTGAAAGTTACCAAAGCAAGAGAAAGGGTATCACATTTACTTTCAGCTGTATTCTTTGATATATTTTTTGTGGATATAATTGAGGTTTGCTGTTACCACTGAAAACATTTTTCTGTCATGCAGTTTTTGAATTTTTTTAAACTCCTGAAGTCTTGTAAATCTCCCAGGCTAGGGGAATCGAGACACGGAAGCAGGTGGCTTACCAGGGAGAGCATATGGGCTGCCTGTGGCTGTTCTCCCTTGGGCTCTAGCCCCACCGTGTTTGTTTCTCAGGGTACTTGTGTGGCGTGTTGTCTTTCATGGCTTTCAGAGACTAAGGAAGAGACTGTACCTCATACCCCACCATTCCAGATGTGAACAGTTTTTAGATGGAAGAGGCAATATATAAATATGTTTAGTGGAAGACATTGTCTTAACTCAGCAGATCTGCCCTCCTGCCCATTATATCTATTTCAGTCCTTTCTCTAACCTGGAGAACCTGGAATTATCACTGGTTCTGTCTTCTCCCTCTCTTACCGTCA
Organism: Hyaena hyaena; assembly: GCF_003009895.1. Lineage (NCBI taxonomy): Eukaryota > Metazoa > Chordata > Mammalia > Carnivora > Hyaenidae > Hyaena > Hyaena hyaena. The sequence goes on along the minus strand of NW_024080916.1, from coordinate 1,874,874 downwards.
CTGGTCACTCAATGAGTTCTTTTAAGGATCCATCACCATGTCTTTAGTGTCCATTCCTTCTGTTTTATTTTTACAGCCACTTTCTCTGTCCGAGTGCCCACTCCATTTGTTTGGCCTATTACAACAATCTATTAGGTCTTCCTGTTTTTTCTCCCTCTAACTCAGACCATCTACCCTTACTGCATGCATCTTCCTGCAACATTGCTTTCTTTTCTTAAGCTTTCCTTATATTGTCATTAAAATTTGAAGTCTTCTGTCAGGCTTCTTCTTCCTTCCAACTTTTTATATTGAGTGTTTTGAAATATACTGAAAAATGGAAAAAATGGTATAATAGCTATCCACATATCCTTCACCAGTATGCAGCAGTTGTCAAAATTTTGTCATGTTTGCTTTATCTCTGTTACGGCCTATCTTTCTACAAATGCGCACACACGTACATACACACCCACACACTCAAAGTTGTAGAACCAGTTGACACTTAGTCCTGTGCATCCTGACTTTTCATCCCTGAAAGCTTCAGCATACCTCTCCTCACAGCTAGTAGTAATTCTTTTGAAATGGTAAGGGGCGCCTGGGTGGCTTAGTCGGTTAAGCCTCTGACTTTCGCTTAGGTCATGATCTCGCGGTTCGTGGGTTCGAGCCCCGCGTCGGGCTCTGTGCTGACTGCCAGCTCAGAGCCTGGAGCCTGTTTCAGTCTGTGAATCCCTCTCTCTCTGACCCTCCCCTGCTCGCACTGTCTCTCTCTCTCTCTCCTAGAAATAAATAAAACATTAAAAAAAATTAAAAAAAAAAGAAATGGTAAAATAATTATTAACCACTTTTTAGTGAGCTATATAAAAATGAATGAGGAAAAGGCAGAGCTTCAAGTAACAAATGAATAAAGAAACCTTATAGATTGTATGTGGCCAATTCTTAAGGTTTCACTTTGATTGGTTATATTTATGCAAATAACATTTTATTTATATTACATGTATACCATGTTGTGGTAAGACTATGCTTTGTATAAGGGGAACATTTTAGTCAAATAGGTGGCTCTCCAAAATGAGATGTTCTGCTAGGCTTCCAATTTAATTTGTTCCTTGGTCATTTCCCATCAATCTAGGTCAGCTGTTTGACATGTAACCTCTAAGCGGTCATATATGGAATGTCTGGTACCTTACTTCCCCTTTCCTTTGCTGCCCTTATCCGTCCGAGTTTGGTGATGGAAATGGTAACCTGTAAAACCTGAGAGTTATCGTCAGCCTTGCATGCTACTATGCGGATGAGAGCCAGTAGCGTGTGTATGGAAAGGAAGAAGCCAGTATACAGAGGTGGAGTTCCTGGTTTCAGTCATTCCCAAGATTCAGCCAGCTAACTGTTAGCCTCATGTTTTGCTTGTACAGCCTTTCTTTGAATGAGTTGATAAATTCTCATTCTTGCCTCAGCAAATTGAAGTATACTGATTGGGTTTCTGTTAACTAAAAAGCCATAGCTAGCTCAATATGTTATTTCCTATACTAAGTTTTAACTCTAAGAAAATTCTAAGTCGGTAGACATTTTCTCTCCCCAGTGGCACTGCCCTACCCATCTGACCCTAACTCCAGCCGAGTTCTGCTTTCTCTGTGAAGCTTTTCCGGTCGATAGTTATATCCTACTAGACCACTTACAATCTCCATCTGGTGATTCAATATTTGATAACATGGTGTTTTAAATTAGTCTCTAATTTTAGGTTTCTGGTGTGTTTATTTTGTCTTTCTCTTGAGCTTCTGAATTTCTTCAGATCATAGATGTATTCATTCACTCAATTTACATCTGGAATGCCAAACATCCATAAGCTTTTAATAAAAGTGTGTTGATTCATAACATGTTATGACCACATCCTTAGAAATGTTTATGAAACTCTCAGTATCTTTTGTTATTTATGTATTTACCCCTCATGCCTGTCACAGTGCTGGACATATAGTACATATTCCAAACACTTGCTAATTAAATGTGTGTTGTGTTCTTAGACTTAAGAGTTTGCGGCAGATGCTGACAGTATTAAAATGAATTTAAGAAACAAAACCGATGAACATAGGGGAGGGAAAGCAAAAATAAGGTAAAAACAGAGGGAGACAAACCGTAAAGACTCTTAAATACAGAGAACAAACTGAGGGTTACTGGAAGGGTGTTAGTTGGGGAATGGGCTAAATGGGTGAGAGGCATTCAGGAGGACACTTGTTGGGATGAGCACTGGGTGTTGTATGTAAGTGATGAATCACTCAATTCTACTCCTGAAATCCATATTACACTATATGTTAACTAACTTGGATTTAAGTTAAAAAAAGAACATAAAATCTTCAAGTTCATTTTTATGTGTTTTTTAAAGATGATGAATTGAATAATACTCTATGGGGTTTTAAGATTGAAAACTGTCAGTCAGCCATGATGTTATTATACCAGACTTTATGGCTTAAACCTGGAGCACTTTTCAGAGTCTTTTCCTTTCCCTGTCCTGTATTTTTGTTTCGTTCCATTTTTACTTTTATTTATTTATTTTTGTCTCTTGTTAACACTTAGTTTTGTCACTTTTTGGTCCATGATGATAACCTTATGCCTCTCACTCTTGCTCCCCTCCTTTTCCCACCTTCATTTTCTCGTCACTTCCAGGTGCTAATTTAGATGTGGGATTGCAGACAAGAACCTTTTTACTCCTCAAAATTCTGCCGCAGGGTCTCTGACTTATAAAAACAAATTTCTAAATCAACATTGGAAACAAGTACATTTAATTAATCAGTTTGCAGTGATTATCAAACAAAAGTCCTCTTTCACACAGAAAGCATAATAAATGAGTGCAGTCATTAAACTTTATTAGGGACACTTTAAAATTTTTTAATGTTTTTATTTATTTCTGAGAGAGAGAGAGAAAGAAAGCGTGAGCAGAAGAGGGTCAGAGAGAGAGGGAGACAGAATCTGAAGCAGGCTCCAGGCTCTGAGCTAGCTGTCAGCACAGAGCCCGACGCGGGGCTCGAACCCACAAACGGTGAGATCATGACCTGAGCCGAAGTTGGACCCTTAACCGACTGAGCCACCCAGGTGCCCCTATTAGGGACACTTTAAAGAACTGGGTGCCCAGCTGAATATTAGCTCACAGTTGTAATGTTGGAGAGGAAGGGGCCGTGGTGAATTTGAGACCTAGAAGACGGAGAGTGTGAGAGAAGCAGGGTTTAGGTGTTGTCGGGTAGGGCAGAGAATGGGGTTCTGTGTAACCACACGTGCATCCGTGGTTGATGTCTTTACCAAGAGAGGCATCATTCTAGGGCTGGCGGCTAGAACATGGGCTTGAGGGTTCGGGCAGCTGGAGTTCAGAAATCTGCTTTGCCTCCTTAGGTGTGCTTTTGGGAGCTGGGGTGCCTTACAGAATTGTTGTTAAGTATTAAGTTGATATATGTGAAATATCTGGAACTTAACAGATGCTTGTCAATACTGTTTTTAATAGAGATTATTTTTAGTCAATTAAATATTTCAGAAGTACAAATATTCTGTTTTGATTTATGTTCTTGAGAGTTTGTTCATAATGGTTGAATAGGTAGACAGAAAAGGTAAACGGGCCAGTTTTACAACTTTCTAGTAAATGAGGCTGGATTTGTTTTCATTGTTTTCTTAGATTTCTTTGTAAATTAGACTCCAAAAGCGCATCTGTTACTGTAATAAGAAATATTAAAGTTTATCATGGAATAAAATTACTGTTTTTCTTTTAAAACAACCTAGAAACAACATTGTCTTTGGAATGTTACCTCAAGCAAGCAAGCAAAATATACTTGAAAGCCAAAAAACAGTGATGTATTCATCTGCGAGCTTCAAGTTTTCACTATTATATGGATTCCTTTTGTTTTGCTGAGAAGACAAATTGGCTTTTAGGAAAGACTGAATTCAAACAGTAGTTTTTATTATTCTTTTTTTTCTGTCCAGAAAATCTTAACATGAGCTGGAATATTCTCAGCATGCAAATAAGCCAAGGAAGACTGGCTCTAGTCCTTTGGAAGACTTTGTATTCAGAGGATAGTGTTTCTTCTTTATGGAAAAAACAAAAACGTTTTGCAGCCCTCCCTTCGCTTTGCTAGCCTTGGCAGTATGGTGGGGAGTAGTATTTGTCCATTAAGTTGGTGTGTCTTGAACCGCTCTCCTTAGAACAGAGTTCTGCAAAGCAGATGGAATCTTATTTATTTTTGAATACGTACCTCAGAGGAGCAGTAAATCCTGTTGGTCTCCAGTTACTGCCAGTTACTGCCCTGCAGCTGGGAGGGACATTCACATCCTAATGGAGGCAGCTGATTGATTAACATATTGATTGGATCTAGAGGATTGAGTTTTGAGGATTGAGTTTTGGGACATTACATACAGGCTGATTGAATTCTAGTTGGTATGGCCGTTGCACCTAACCAGTTTAAAATGTTTCCAGTGTTAACAATATTCGCAAATAAAACAAATTTAAGCAGTTCTCATTAAAAGATGAGACGAAGGAATGGGATAGAATTATAAACTACATATTAAGAGAAAAGCGTTCAGAAATGATTTGCCATTCTTATTTCTCTTACTAGGAAGCAGAAGAAAGTAATGAATTATAAAGGCCAAATAGAATTCATCAGGAATTTATTAAAATCTCCTAGTTATGATATATATGTGGATTGTGTCTAAATTAAAGTAATAAACGAGACAAAGGTTTGGAAAGTTGATAGGACAAAAATTAATTGACCAAGTAGTTTAGGAATTATTTTTTTGTCCTCTTTGAATACAACTGAAAACAAAGGATCATGTCAAACTGATCTTTTTCCTCTAAACTACCAGAGCCTGGCAAAGGGCAGGAATGCAGTGTTAACCTTGGACTTGTGCTAGGTTCACAGTAATAGCTTCCTGAATGGTAGGATCAATGAATAAATGTTTGCTTCTTGATTGGTTAGGTGAAATTGATTGACAGGTGTAGCAAAGGCTAATAAGACAGCTTTGTCTAAATTGATGATTGGCTAAATATAAGATTTGACCTCTATCACTCATTTTTTTATTTTAGGGAGCACAAGTGAGCAAGCATGAGCTGGGGAGAAGTGAGGTGCAGAGGGGGAGAGAGAGAATCTCAAGCAATGAGCATGGAGCCCCCAGGCTAGATCCTTACGTCCCCTGGGATCATGACCTAAGCTTTTGAAACCAAGGGTTGGTCACTCAACTGACTGAGCCACCCAGGCTGCCTCACTCTGTCACTCAGTTTTTAACATAAAGCAGCTTATGCTATTCTCTTAGGCTTTGTTATAAGAGAAAGAATTAGAATACTTTAGAGATGATAATTTCTTAGTCTATAAAGTTCAGTAATTAAAAATTAAATATGAGGGGCACCTGGGTGGCTCTGTCAGTTAAGCGTCTGACTTCGACTCGGCTCATGATCTTTGGTTTGTGAGTTCAAGCCCCACATCATGCTCTGTGCTGACAGCTCAGAGCCTGGAGCCTGCTTCAGATTCTGTGTCTCCCTCTCTCTCTCTCTGCCCTTCCTCTGCTCATGCTCTCTCTCTCTCTCTCTTAAAAATAAACAAATATTTTAAAAAATTAAATATATATCGAGATTCTAAGATGGAAAAGTATTCAGTCAAATAGAGATGGGCATATATTAGAGCACTCAAATTCAGTGTAGCAAATGCAGATGATTGTTTACTATGCAGTCTGACTTTTTGCAAGGACTTTGAAGAGCAAATTTTCTACTCTCAAGATATCTAATGTTTATAGCAGGAGAGGACGTGAGCATATATAAATACAATACAAGGCAGGATGTTATCATATGCCCATTAGAGTTTTAAAGTGCTTTGGGAACAGGATGATGATGAGACAGACTTTCAATTATTAAGGGGCTGATTTTCTGATGTTTACAGTTTAATTACCTGCTTTTTGATCGCCACAGTTTTAGAACCTACATAAGACAGGGTGGCTGGAAAGAAATAGGAGAATTCTTTTTTCCTATTATGTCTAAAAGTAAGGCTAGCTGGTAGAACTTAAGGCAGGAAATAGAAACTAAGATTTTGTTTTATATTTTTATAATTACTCATATCTTCACCGTAGGAATAAGTTCCTCTACTTCTGTTTTTTTAGAAACCGTTTCATCTTAATTATGAAATATTTCAAACCTAGAAATATGATCTATATATAGTGGACATCCATGTACTCCTCACTGAAGTTAATCTAGTATTAACTGTTTGCTGTCTTTGCTTCAGATTTCTCATTCCCTCTTTAGGAAATTAAGATTGAAGATTCATTTCTTTACCTACATTATCCAGAATTATTACATTATATGTTATACAATATTATTCTGAAGTGGGTATCACTCTTTTTGTTTGAAAATCTATAAGAGATGTATGTACATATTATACATATTATTTTGCAGTTTGAAGTTTTTCATTCAACATAGTATTTGGGGGACTTGTTGATACACTTCATATTTCATTAATTTGGTTTAATTACTGCATAGTATTCCATTTTATAAATAAGGCACATTGATGTACAATAGGTTTTATGTAACAATTTGCTGTTACGTAGTGTGTAGTGGTCAATCTAGCAGGTGTCTCTTAGGTGAATCTGAGAACTTATATGGTGTTCATACAGAGAAATGGAATTGCCAAGTCATATGCTCTGTACATTTTTAATGTTTCTGGGTCTGTCCAAGTGGCCCTCAAAAGTAATTGTACAACTTGCATTTTCCTGGATAGGTGCCCAACATTGTTTTCAAAATCTTCTTCTGTTTTTCTTCTCTGTGAGTTGTCTTGTATGCATTGTCTCTTTGTGTCTTCTTTTTTCTTATACATCCTGTAGTTTTCTGTACCTTTTGAATAGTAGTCTTTGTAGTTTATATATTTTTTGCACGTTCTTTTCCAGGGTCTAGCTTGTCTTTTAACAGTGTTTTTTAGGGTCTTTTGTGAACAGATTTAAATATTTTGATGTAGCAAAATTTCTTAATCATCATATTTTATGTATCCAACTTAAAAATTCTTTCCCACAGCACCTGGGTGGCTCAGTCGGTTAAGTGTCCATCTTTGGCTCAGGTCATGATCGCATGGTTTGTGAGTTTGAAGCCCCGTGCTGGGCTCTGTGCTGCCAGCTCAGAGCCTGGAGTCTGCTTCAAGTTCTGTGTCTCCCCGCTCCCTGCCCCTCCCCTGCTCCTACTTTCTCTGTCTCTCAATAATAAATACAAAGTTACAAAAATTAATAAAAAAAGAAGTCTTTCCCTAATCTGATGTAATTGAAAAAACCCTCTGTATTTAATTCTAAAAGTTTTTTGGTTCATATTTAAGTGTTTAATCCATCTGGAATTTATTTTTGTGTAAGAAGTTAGGTACAGGCATAAGATGAAATAATTTAAATCTTTCAAATCCTTCAAAACCTGTATATATTACATTCTTCTGTTTTTAGTTTTCAGTTAGCTTCAAGAAATATTAGAACATTTCAAAAGTACCTGTACTTTTTAATGCAGTGTGTACAGTTTTGTATTTGATGCATATTTATTTAAATATGTATCTTCTCCTAAATTACTTTATGAAGTAGTCTTGCTTTCAAAGTGAAAAGGATCCTTATGGAAAATGATGTCATGTCATACCTAGTACTGGTGTGAAAGATGCAGCAGTATTAGAAGAATGTTAGTGAAATTATTTTCTCGTGTGGAAAATTTGTATTCAGTATCTGCTAATGTCTGAAACCGCATCTGTGTATCAAAGGATGAGACCACCCTTTGATATCTGAAACAAAAAGTGCTAAATTTATTGCTTAATGAGAGGGAGAGCCATGCTAGTCAGGCGCAGATTTTTCTCAGCAAAACAAGAAACTGAACTCACATAGAGTGTTTCTGGGGAAGGATTGAATTCAGAGGTTGAGGAACTTTCTGAGATGGTGTTGGGATAGATAACAGCGACAGAATCTGGCTTCTCTGAGACTTTTGCTGTTTCATTGGCGTACAGAGGCACTGTTATCGGAGTGCGTCCATTCCTCATTGGCTGATGTTTGAGACTGTTGGTTACTGATTGGTTGCCTTACAGACAACCAATGAGTTCAACAAGGCAAGTTGTCAATGATTTGTTGGTTAAAGAGGCTTCAAACCAGTTCCCTGGTTCTAAGGCTATATAGAACTAAATATTGATTAAGCATATTTAATGCTCTTTCTTGTGGCTGCCTATTACCATGGTTACAGAACAGTCTGTCTTAGAAGTGAGCGTGCCTTCTTTTATTCTTGCATGTATGATTTGTTTTTAGAGTTTACTGCTTCAGAAATTGGGTTATATAGCTTCTGCAGAGAAACTTGTATTCAGATTTGGGGGTGGAAAAAAGCAGTGTATCTTGTTCCGTAATAAATATGCCTTTCTATATATACAGCTTTGGCATTGCTTGAGATAGGGAAAAGAATTATACAGAAGTTCATTTTATGTTGTACAATCTTCTGTAGTGGCTGATGTCACCTCTTGGATGCTGAATTTTCTGATTGAGAAAGAATAATGTCTTTAATTGAGCAACACACTATCTTCACTACTTTTTTAGCAAGGAGACGTTGAGTAGTTTATGAATCTTGTTTCCTCATTTGTAAATTGGGTTTGTGAGACCTGAGATAAGTTAATAGATACAAGACCATTAGAACAATGTAACTCCTTGGGCAAAGTGTTCTTATCAGACCAGTGTTAACCTTTCTTGCTTAATAAATGTTGAATACATAAAATTTCTTATTTGAACTAGACTTCTTTTTTATATAGCTCATATCCAGTTAAATGAAGGTTAAAATATCCGATTAACACCTTTGCCTAACAGAATAAAGACAAATGAAGTCTTTTTCCTCATTGGTAACTCCGAAATGTGAATCATTTATCAAAATTCACTTAATATTTTTAGTAATTATTAATTTTTCTATTGCACTATACTTATATAATTGGCTAAACATCAATGCCTATCACCTTAATCAAGTCTCAGCTACTCAATAATTGTTGAATCAAAAAATATTTTTTCTGTTCTCTTAATCACTGAAGCTCAAAAGTTTCCTATTATTGTAAGTTGACCTCAGCTGTAATATTGTATCAGTTGCCAGATAATGTTTTTGCTTCTGATCCTTCTTAACACTGTCTCTACACTAATTTTGACTTTCTTTACTTGATCCTAAACTATCTCAATAACTACCTCTAGTTTCTCACTATCCAAGTCCATTTTACAGATTGCTCCCAGGGAGATGGTGCATGCCTCTCCTGAAAGATCTTTACATATGCTGCTCAACCTTTCATTACATAGACAATGGAATGAGATTCAGTCATCTCCCATTGTTCCCAGATTCCATTTTTCTCGCTTGCTACAATGGACTGTTATTCCCTTAACATTGCATTTATTTCCTTTCTCCCCCCCCAACTTTGGTGCCCTTTCTCATGCTGTTCCTTCTTCCTTACATGTACATACTCTGTGCTTTAAAATTTATCTCTTCCTACAAGTTCAGCCTCAATTCCTACCTGAAAACATCCCTCATTTAGAATTCATGTTTCCCTTTTCTGTACACCCATAATACTTTGTGCATATTATTTTTCTACACCTTTCCCACTGGAGTTTCAACTACTTCAGACTAGAAACTGTAATATCAAACATAATAACATACATAAAACTGGCACAGTTTCTGCACAAAGAAACTGTTGAATAAATAGAAGTTGTGGTATATGCTCCCTCTGGACCTGGCACTTTATCTGATGCTTGGTCAGGCTTCAGTGAATGTTAATTTAAGTGAGTGTAATTGACATCTAAAGTTCTGAAAATATTGTGATGTTACCTATAGAACTTTCATACAATATGCATATCTACTTTGTCTTTTAAGATCTTTCAATTTCATGTTACTTTTTCACCCCCAAAATAATGAATGATTCATTTTGCTTAGAATTTTCAGGTCTGGAAGTATCCTGGCTATGTACTAATACTAGGCTGCATCTTGTACATGTTGTAGAATTCATGCTGTGCTAATGCTTAAGGCACTTGATGTTTTCTGTGTAGCGCATGAATTTCTATTTACTGGTCAGTATTCCTCTCAGATGTCTAATTACCGGGAAAAGGCTACATTTTACCGAGGTGTCAGAGAAGCATTGGAGAAAATGCTGGGACTCGTTCTGTCTAAATCTAACCACTCTCCTCCCAGCAGGGTGGGTCTCATCTGCTTTAACGAATTGCTGACAGTAGATTTCAAACCCTTTCTAAAAGACACATTGAAGCATGTGTCTGGCAGGTTCTAAATAAATTCCATTTTCTCTTTATTGATTTAAACATACTTTGCGTGTAGAAAGAAGAAAGACACTGTAAGAGGGAAAATGGATGTTTTATTAAGTCCTTTCCATTTGATTTTACTGTGAGTAAAGTCCATGAATTCACCAATGCAATCCCAAAACAACCAAAGAGGATATGATGGACTCCTGTTGTTCTTAGGCTGTAGTTCGTATATTTAATTCTCTTCATAAGAGGCTCTCTCACCCTGTCAAGACGTATGAAGGAAAAACAAGACAAAGCAACTAGCAATGTTGGGAATGAAAGGTAAACTTAAAGGAAAATAGAATGATTTTGAAACTTTACTGAATATTGGTTTTCACCTTAACTCCTTAGGGTAAGGGAGCAGTCATGTTGATATATTGACTATAGTAAAATAAAATATGAATACTCTCCATTTATAGTGTAAATTGATAATCACTTTCTGGAAAGCATTTTAGTAATATAAATCAAGAAGCTTTAGACAGTTTATACCTTTGACCTCTTATTTCTCCTGCCAAGGAAATAATTGAAAATTCAGATGAACATTTATGTACATGGATTTTTAATTAAAATGTTATTTGCAAATGTGAAAAATAGAAATGACTAAACATACACTAATAGGAGAAAGTTAAGTGAATAATAACCTATGGAATGTTCTTCAATAGTGAAGCATGGTAACTTTGAAAAATATTTAATAACATGGATATATGTTCACAATACAATCTTAACTGAAAAACACAGCTTATAACATTCCTTACTGGTTTATTTTCTTTGTCCTTTCCTGTCTATAATGCAAGCTCACTGTAGTAGGTCACGTCACATGTTGTAATAAGTGAAATGGTATCCTGTTACCCCATGGCCCAATTGATGTAGTCAATATTATTGTGGTGAGTTTCCTTCATACCTTACTTCATACTTTTATAACCATATGCACAGTTACACACATATACCCAATATAATCCTAATTTTGTAAATATTTTTTTCACTATGCTTTTCAAAGACCTGGATGGAATCCAAGTTATTTCTGAGAAATTGAATTAGGAAATTTTTTAATGTATTTTCTATACACAACATTAAAAAAGAAGAAAAGTAATGGAAAATATTGACTGGTGCCAAACTGAGACACGGAGGTGGCTCAGTCAGTTAAGCATCTGACTCTTGATACCAGCTCTGGTCTTGATCTCCGGGTCATGGGTTCAAGCCCCATGTTGTATTCCACGACGCACATGGAACCTACTTTAAAAAAATAAATGAGGACCCAGAGATAAGGGATTAGAAAGTGGCAGCTCTCAGTGATTAAAAAAAAAAAACACACACACCTAAACAACTAACAATAAACAGCGAACAACAACTGTCTGTGGATGCAGCCAGTGAGGTTAGTTTTTTTTTTTTCCACATTTGTATCCTCTATCTCAGATTCTCTGGGGTGCTCATGCCTTTAGGGGTGTGCAACAGAGGAACCACCAGCGAGCCATGGAGTAAATGTGCATGCCCATTTCAATTCAAGAGAAGTAATTTAAATTCTTTTATATTAAAAGAGACAGAACAATTGAACTGAAGAGGATGGCTTTAGGTCATCTCCCTACCCCTTTGGGATATACTTATTCTTTATCCTAGGTCAGTGGTTTCAACCTTGGCTATGCATTAGAATCATCTGGGACCTTTTAAAACTGTGACTCCCTGGACCCCATCTGCAATGATTCTTACTTAATTGGACCAGAGTGGGGCCTGGGAATACAGCAAAGGTTCCCCCAGATGATTTTAATGTTTACCCAGCTTGAGAACCAGTGTCCTAGGTCAAGGGAGTTGAGTGTACTAGAAAAGGTAACAATAGTGACACATTATGCAAACTGAGAATCTTGAGGTTATGTACGATTTTCATTTAATACTTCACTTATTTGTTCTTTCAAACAATTAGTCATGCATTCAGAAAAGAGTTAAGTAGACACATATGTGTTTACAATAACATATGTGTTTTCAAAGAATGGTTGTTTCCCAGAATATTTATAGTAAGACAATAAAGTGAACAGGCACTTTGTAGAAAGATCTACATTCTGAATTTACATATGACTCATTTTGTACTTAATAACATTGTTCACCAGAATAGTGTAATCATACACTTCTCTGAACTCAAACACTTTACATACACTTTCTTGGTACCCTCACTTTCCAGTGGACTCATATACATATTCGAAGGCAACCAATTTCTTTTTGTCTCTCACAGTGATCAATTAGACCTTACATATAGTAGGTACTTAATAAAATTGTATAGCAAATAAATACAAAGGCTTCTAAAGTTTCTTTGTTCACAGATCCTTTAGTGTCTCAGTAATTTTTTGTGTGTGTGACCTAATAAGTTAGTAGTCATTTGAAAAAAAACCATACTTGCTAATTACTTAATGGGATGTATTTGTTAAGACACGACACAAACCTTGGAATGAGATTGAACACTGCCATCTTCATTTCCTGTTTGACCTTCATTTTCACGCAGTATTTGCTTTTTATTAGAGCAGTCGCTGAACACCCAGTTTCACAAAATGGAATGTCATTGATTTGAATGTAATACATTGAGTCATGGGCACTTTTCAGTTTCTGTGATGTCCAGTGGATGTGGTTATCATTGTGCCTGCATGGAAATTTACCCCTGTGCATATGTCTCCTCTGTTGGTTTTGAGCACAGTTTGGGAACTGTGGCCCCAAATCTCAGGCTTTTGAAGTTTTTTTGTTTGTTTTAGGTATCATGGAAGATTTGTTTACTATATATTTGTTGATTATGTCATTGGCTGAATTAGATATTCAGTTGCTAAGCCTATGCATATAATATTCTAAGAGAGGAGATTAATCACACTATTTCTTTATAGCATTAAGATCTGGAACCATTAAAAATAGGTGCTTAAAAGGCATTTAACTAGATTCAAGGCACTGTACTAATAAGTATTTTATAGTACCATATTCTTTGATTCTAAGTTATCTTTAAAATTTGAATTCATCTTATAAACCATGGTAAAGAAAACTTCCCTGCTTGCAGCATAGAGAAGACTGGGCTGTCCGGTTACATGGGGCTTAGAGAGGCCGGTCTTTGGACAGTACTGGACAGGTCTCCTGGCAGGAGGGGAAGACTGCTGGCCATCCCAGTTGGTACAGACAGTTGACCTACCTTAAAGCCCAGTCTAGAGAAAGGTATTAACAGGGACTTCAGCAATGAGTTCTCTCTTACTCCGGGTCTCCTGGCTCACAGTTGTGCAGCTCAAAATAATAATCACACTCCACAATTACTTAGCTTGGAGATTTTCCATCCTTTCTAGAAGCTTGGTGTAAAATATCTTGGGGTGGGGGAGGGGGATAATATTTTGGTGGCATTGTCAGTTTGGTATGCTAAGTCCTTCTCAGGATTGTATATAAATAGCAATAACTTGATTTATTTTTGGCCTGCATGACAGTCTTTTCTAGACTTCATAAATTATATTAATTGGGACTACTTAAGAACACTGAGTCATTAAATTGCAAAGGAGTCTATAGTACTTTGTGTCCAATTCACGCAGTTTATACTTAGATCTTCCCATCAGGGTGTTGTACCCTAGCTAACACATCCGACCCGATGTCCATTGTTTCGTCACTGTTCCCTCTCACGAATGTTTGTCCAAAGTTGTTCTTGTCTTTCCCATATACTTTCATCAATATATTTGAAACACCTAGGGGAAAATATGAGCTACTCAAAGATTCCTAATGGCTATTGCCTGTAAGTAGCAATTTATTGAGAAACATGAGTCATTGTGAAATAGACTTAATAAAAACTTTATATTAAAAATATTCTTTAGTTATTTTCCCAAATGGGCTCTTACCCTTATAGCAGTCTTTTTTTTTTTTTTCCCCCCGCTTAAATTACTTCATTCCATTTTTACTTCCAACTTCAATTTTGGTTTCTTGGTAATATACTAGAGTATTATCCTACAAATTACTTAAAGTTGAGTAATAATTGGTGGAAACTAATCTTCATATAATTGCTTTTCTAAAGAAAAGCAACAATGGTTGCTCTAACAAAAAAACTTGTGTTTTGAAGTTCTTTCTAAATCAGATATGAATGTATCTGTCGAAAGAAGTTAATGGGGTGCCTGGTGGCTCAGTCGGTTAAACGTCTTGACTTCACCTCAGGTATCATGGTTGGTGAGTTTGAGCCCTACATTGGGCTCTGTGCTGATAGCTAGCTCAGAGCCTGGAGCCTGCTTCGGATTCTGTGTGTCTCTCTCTCTCTAATCCTCCCCTGCTCACGCTCGCTCGCTCACTCTCTCTCTCTCTCAGAAATAAAAAAAAAAGTTACTGAAGGAAGAAGTGGTAATGAATCAAAGACTGTGCACTTAGCTTGAAGTACATAGGTTACAAATAGTCTGTGTACAGAAATGGTTGCTTACATATCTCCTTGTCCTGCCCTCTACTTCAAGGCATATCAACCTCAGTTCACACATTTGCATCCTCCCTTGCAATTAAGTAGTTCTGAGCCAGTGGTCTTACCTAATGGTATTAGAAGAAAGAATTTATTCACCAACTCACTCACTCATTCAGAAGTAAGGATTGTTATTTGAGGACACAGGAGTAAATAAAATGAAGAAGTCCATGATGTCATATAGCTAATGTTCTAAATTTATTTTTGAGAGAGAGACAGAGTGTGAGTGGGGGGAGGGGCAGAGAGAGGAAAACACAGAATCTAAATCAGGCTCTAGGCTCTGAGCTGTTCAGCACAGGCCCAGCGTGGAGCTTGAACTCACAAACTGCGAGATCATGACCTGAGCCAAAGTCTGATGCTTAACCAACTGAGCCACCCGGGGGCTGCTCACAGAGCTAACTTTCTAGTAGGGGAAACAGAAAATGAACATAATGAGTAAGTTATATAGTATGTGAAGAAAGTATCATGGAAAAATAGGGTGCAAGGAGAGTGTTAACACAGCAGAGTTGGTTGCTCAGTCCTTGCATGTGTCCAGCGGGGCCTGCGACCATGATAGCTCCTTGGCTAGACCCTGGGAATGTGGCCCTTGCAATGTTCTTTATGTTACTGATGAATTCTCTTGCATATGCCTGGAGCAGCAGGGCATGCGCTTTTAGCTTGTCAAGCAAGCCCTTTCCTCCACCTCAGTCTGCATTAGGTGCCCAGGAGTTCGGTGGCAGCTGGGGCCAATGCTCTTTCAAACAAGTGAAAAACTGATCCTTAATCTTTCCTCTCTGGGTTCTGGGTTCTTCTGGAGAACCACGTTTAGTGACTCCATGTAAGGCATACTTTATTTAAAAAAATTTTTTTAAATATTTATTTTGAGAGAGTGTGTGAAAGAGAGACGGCATGCTTGGATGGGGGAGAGGCAGAGAGAGAGGGAGGGAGAGAATCCCAAGCAGGCTACACCCTCAGCCCAATGAGAGGCTCGATCTCATGGCTGTGAGATTATGACCTGAGCTGATCTCAAGAATCAGAGGCTTCACTGACTGAGCCACTCAGGCGCCCCTGTGTAGCGTCTATGTAAGTGAATCTGTGAGTGAGGGAGGGAGAAACTGTAAGTGATTATGAGGCAGGATGAAAAATTGGGAGAAGATAAAAGTCAGGATGAGAAATGCCTGTGGAGTGAGTTGGACAGTATGTTTTAGAGCTGGAGTCAGACTGATTTATTTGCATTGAGGAAAAAGTCCTCGGCATGGGTAAGAAGGAACAGCGTCCAAGTGCTAATGGCCCAGCCATCTCATTTGTTCCCTATTGAGTCGTCTGCAGTGTGCTTATTTTTTTTTAATTTTTTTAAATTTATTTCTAGGAGAGAGAGAGAGACAGCGTGAGCAGGGGAGGGTCAGAGAGAGAGGGAGTCACAGACTGAAACAGGCTCCAGGCTCCGAGCTGGCAGTCAGCACAGAGCCCGACGCGGGGCTCGAACCCACAAACCGCGAGATCATGACCTAAGCAAAAGTCAGACGCTCAACCGACTAAGCCACCCAGGCGCCCCTGCAATGTGCTTATTCTTACGTTATAAGGATTCTTTTTCTGTCATCCATATCATTAGTTTTGGTGAATCATACTCATTGAAGCCCTTCGTTGGAATGGAGAAGACGTGTATTTCATTTGCTTCATAGCATGTTTCACCTTTGGAGAATATGTTCTTATTCTAACTCTTTGATTTCTTTTTAGATTTGATGTTTTCTCTATAATTAATTTACTGCAAATAAATTTGTTTCTGCTTCAAACAGGAACAGATTTTTTTGGTTGTTTTTGTTGTTTTTTTGTTGTTTTGTTTTATTTTGTTTTGTTAAACTCTAGAGCCAGTAAGAATTTTGGATCCAATCTGGTACTCCAGCAATGAAAAGGAGGCTTTTCTGTCTTAGTGAGTTTTGTTTTTTTAGTTCAGCACCCTTTTCCTTTAAAAGAAGGCTGTGTGTCCACGTTTGAAATGCCGGAAAGATTAAACTGTTGCAGCCCTTTCCACTCAGCCTTACAGAATGCGGAATCAGACGCTCCTTTGTCTTTACGAGCTTCTTTATTGTCCTTGCTCTTCTGCTAAACTTTCCACCCTCCTTCCAATTCAAATAGGGAAATTGTGCTGGTGCCCTGGGCGAAAGAATTGTCATACTAAGTTGGTATTGTTCTGGAACAGAAGTAAAAAACTTAAATTTAATCTTTGCTGTAATACAGTTGCATTGTATTTATTTAGCAAGATTTGCTACTTCCAGATTATTCTCTAGTCCTAATTTCCAAGTTAAATATTCTTATGAAAAAGAAGGAAAAGTATTAGGTTCCAAAAGGAAAAGGAATCGTAGTATTTATTTGTTGCTGTGATCATTGCAATAATACATTTCTCACTGGGTAACTGTGAGATTAAACTCAAAATTTTGCCAAATACTGGAGTTAGAAAGCTGGCTATAATTTCAGGTGGCCTCTGTGGAAATCCTACAGTTACCAGTCTTTCCCCGGTGTTGGGCCACTTTTGATCTCTCTTCCCCCCTCTACCTCTCTTGCTTCATTTCTCCTCTTTCTCCTACCCTCCTCCTATGCTTCCCACGCTTCTTCCTGACTTTTGTTCCATTCAGAATACATATTCTAAACCCCTTACTAAACTCTGGCCAAACAAGGCTGAGTTTGAAATGTATGGGCTGTGGACAGACTTACTCTCACAGAGAAGACAAATAAACGGAAAGCAAAGCAAAGACCAGTGTATATCGTGTGCCATTAGATTAGCAGGTACAGAAGAAAAGTTCCCATCTGACTGAAAGAAGAGTAAATTTATTTGGAGAGGGGGTGTTTGAGCTAAACTTTGAAGAATGGAGTAGGATTTGGCAGGTGGAGATGAAAAAAAGGGAGGATTTTCAGCTAAAAGAAAGAAATGAATAATATGGCAGGAAAGTAGGTTGGTCTTGGATAGTGACCCTTGACCCATTATGTGACACTAGAGCAGAGGTCCACAAACTTTTTCTGTAAAGTGCCAGATAGATCTTTGCAGGCCATATGGTCTCTGGTGCAACTATCAACTCAGCTGCTTCAGTGAAAGAAGACAGGCAATACATAGATGAATACTGTGGCAGTATTCCAATAAAACTTTATTTATAGTAGTAAGTGGTGGGTCACAGTTGGCCTGTAGGGCATCATTTGTCAATCCCTAATTGGATAAGGCTAGCAAGGAAAGTGATGGCCAGATCTTAGAGTTTGAATGCCAGGCTAAAAGGCAGGAATTAATGATTTAACTAAAGAGAATATAAATTATTGTTATGTCTCTACTAAAGGTTTTAAATACACAGACATTTAAATTTGGGACCAGGTGTTTTCTGTTTACATCTTAAGATATTTATATAGTTAGCCCTAAATTAAAATGTCTGTGACTGGATATCTTGTATGAAAATGGTGAAGTACAAATAAAGCCTGATTTGGGTCATAGCCAGAAGTTTGTCATCTTTTGAGTTCTCCCCACAAAGTCTCAACTCTAATGGACCAAAAAGTCAGATTATGGAAAACAGGAAAGAATAAGTGGGCAAGCCCTTTAGATATCTGAACTCAAAATATCAACATTCTCCCTGTTCAAAAAATGATAGTGTAAACTGATTCTAAAGTAAATATTAAACCCACAGTTTTCAGTACTTTTAAAAACTGCTTTATCAAGGTATGATTGACATGTAAAAAGTCATATATATTTAATGTATATATTTCATGAGTTTGGAGTCATACTCATTAAACCATCATCACCAACAAGGCCATAGATGTATTCATCGCCTTGCAAAATTTCCTTTCATCCCTATTATTATTAACAGGTTTTATTTGTGGAAAGCACTTAGATATTTACTCTTTTAGTGATTTTTAAAATATATAGTAGTCTTAGTAATAAGCACTATGCTGTATAGATCTTCAGAACTTATCTTAACTGAAATAGTACACTTTGACCATCACTACCCCCTCCACTCACCCAATGGCAATCACCATTCTATTCTCTGCTTCTGTGAATTTGATTATTCTGGATTCCACATATAAGTGAGATCATAACATTTGTCTTTAGGTGTCTGGTATATTTCGCTTAGCATAGTGCCTTCCAGGTCCATCCGTATTATTGCAAATGGCAGGATTTCCTTCTTTCTTTAATGTTGAGTAATGGTCTACTGTATGTATAGACCATATTTTCTTTATCATTATCCACTGATGTGCATTTAGGTTGTTTCCATATCTTGGCTATTGTGAATAATGCAGTGAACCTGGGAATGAAGGTATCTCTTTGAGATGGATACTTATTATACAGATTGTCATATACGTAGATTCTAAATTAAGCCTCAAGGCAAGACTGTGTCTTCTTAATGTTTTTGTCCTTAATACCTAGCTACTGCAGATCTGGCCCAAAGTGAGCAGTCAATAAACAGTTGATGAATTAATGTCGGTGAATATTTCTAATTGTTCCCAGCCAACTATTTTATTCCACTATATTTTTGTACTCTTCATTTTCAGTCTAGTTCTCATTTGAATGCTTAAACCTCAGCAAAGTTTTAAAATTTATTTTATTGTTAGAGTATCTTATCCTTAAAATTTGATCTCTGATCTGCCTATAAAAGCTTTATAAACCTAGTGTGTTTTTAGCGTTACATTCATAGAGAAAAAAAATGTATGTTAAATGAAATTATTGGAGATGCTAGAAATATAATGGAAAAGAAGTGGGCTAGTTTTTGTACTATATAAATCTGAAAATAAGGTGGCTTCTCCATGGGCACAATTGTAACTTACATGATGGTAACAACATAATAAGATGATGTCAAGTTCTTTTGAAAAGAAGTGGGGTTATAATTTATCAGCCCCCCCACTTCATGAAGCTCTGTCACCCAAACAAATAGCTAGCTTTACTTTTCTTTGACTGACTTACTCATCTGTATCCTACAGCAAAATTATAATATAGTCTTGGTTCTAATATGCTTTTTCAAGAGCACTTCTTTTTGTATAGAGTAGTCTTTTGAATTTTAGTGATTTTTCACTACTTAACAATGCTTTTAATTATGTGATAGCTAATTTTTTCCCCAGCGACCTCAGGACCATGCTCATTGATGTGTATTTTATTTTTACTTGTTTCTCTCAACATCTAGATTATATGTTTTCTAAGCGTTTAGTTGAAATCATTTGATATTGAGCCATTTTTAAACTACTGGTGACATATTGAAAAGAAGATTATGTGGGCAAGACATAATGATTATAATTAAGTGACAGAGAAAATAATAAGTTCATGGAAAGCTGAAACATGCAATGGAGAAGAGTGGAAAGATTATGGAGACAAAAGCACCTGTGGTTGAACATTATATATTTAATTGCACAGTCTGCCCCATCTAAATGCCAAAGTATTTTTCTTGGAGGATTAGTAAGTGGGGTTGTTATGGAGATTATATATATACATCCATAACTCATGGTTGCCAGCCCTCTTTCCTGATCAAACTGTTAACACCATGGAAATCAGAAGTGTCCTACTTAAGTCATGGGCAGGCAGTTCTTTATTCTTGTCTTTTTATTTGGAGGAAAAAAAAAATTGTTATGCCCCTTTAATTGCGGTGAGCAGGCTTCCAGCTGAGATTTTTTATTTTTGTTTTTTTAAATGCTTTTCTGCTGTTGCTTATGCTGGGGTCAGACAAACCCAGCCCAGGGATCAGGTGAAAGGCTCAGAGGGCTAGCAAATCAAGCACGCTGTTCTCTGCACTGGTTGGAAGGAAACAAGTAGGCTACTGAATATGGTAAAAACCCAAAGGCTTTTCAAGGAGACATGTGGAGAGTAGAATGCATGGAACTTGGAGTCAGATGACCCTGTCTGTGAATCCTGTCTATACTATACCCTTTTTAATTATGTAATTGTAGCCTTAGTTTCCTTGCCTTAAAATGGGGGGAAAGTCTTGCAGGTTTGTGTTAGGATAAAATTGGATAATATGGATAAAGTTTCTAGCACTGAGCTTGTGGTTGTGTGTGTGTGTGTGTGTGTGTGTGTGTGTGTATGCATGTCATAAATAGCATGACTTTTTTCCAATTTGAGCTAGAGAGGACCCTGCTGGTCAGCACTACATTATGTTCTGAGTCTAACAGATGATCTAACAGATGACCTAAGGTGCAGAAATGTGGGATCTCTTCATAGGAGCACTGTGATTTTGATAGACAAGATTTGACCTTTGCAAATCATTTTTTTCCTGAATTTGATATTCAGTTTCTCATCAAATTTATTCTTTAACCTAATTATCATATGAGGAAAAATAAAACCATCCATTCTGGATTAGAAAATGTTTTAGAAAACATTTATGAATCAAACCCGACTTCAGAGTGTCAGGAGGCTTTCATGTGTCTTATTTTGGCAACTGTACTTTTTACAGGACGAGACGGATGGAAGACGCGGAGGTCTTTTTTGTTTTAATGAAGTTAGCTTAAGATCTTACTATACACTGAAATTTGTCTATAAGTCAAAGGCTCTGAGAATTTCTGAAATTAATCTTTGGATCAAAGGAATTTATCCGAATTCCCAGTCCTGAATATGCTGTTGAAGGAGCCATTGTAGGTACATTTGATTTGAATAAGACCTGTTATTAAGTTGTATTAGAGAATCTTAATTCCCTTTTAGTTATGTGCAGTTTCCCTCTTAAATGCTTTACCCTGTTTTTGGTACAGAACATTATCCTTCCTTCCTGTACATTCTCTTAAAAAGATAGAGTAGCCCATTAAATAACACATGCTATGTTTACAGTTGTATCCTGTATCATTTAAGGTGCTTGCTTTGGAAGCGAGCAACAGAATCTGACTCTAGCTACAACGACTAGAGGGCCTTTGGGGAGGGATTATGCTACAGCTCACAGATCAGCAGGAGGGGCTGGCTGTACAGCCCACCTCTGGAAGGACAGGGCAGAGAGACTTTGGAAGATTCAGTGTGTAGGCACTCCTAGACTTTCTAAGATGTTTCAGCTTCAGTAGCCATTAGCCTCTATGTATCTTCAGCCACATTTTGAGGTCCTGACTGAATCTTTCTGGCCCCTATTAGTTAGGTACTTTGTGCCAACAGCTCAGTAAATTTTATCTAGGGGATTGGAGCTGGGTAGCTGGGGGGGAATTACTTTGAATGGGGCAACTACTTGTCCTCTACACATAAATCGGTTTTTATTCTAGGTGGACCTATTCAAGGACGTTTAATTTAGGAGGCCGTCACGTCTCATGTATTGCTTTTTAATTTTTACACAAGAGTTATATTTCCCATATGAGTTTAAGGCCATGGTTTAGTGTGTGTGTCTGTTGGGGAGCACCCTTTTTTTCTTTTTTTAAATGTTGATTTTTTTTTTCAATGTTTGTTTATTTTTGAGAGACAGAGAGTGAGTAGAGAAGAGGCAGACAGAGAGGGAGACACAGAATCGGAAGCAGGCTCCAGGCTCTGAGCTGTCAACACAGAGACCAGCAGATCTCACCGTGAACTGTGAGATCATGACCTGAGCTGAAGTTAGACACTCCACTGACTGAGCCACCCTGCCGCCCCTGATTTATTTTTGAAACCAAGAGAGTGCAAGCAGGAGAGAGGCAGAAAGAGAGGGAGACAGAGAATGCAAAGCAGGCTCCGTGCTGTCAGCACAGAGCCCGATGCAGGGCTTGAATTCATGAGTCATGAGATCATGACCTGGACCAAATCCACGAGCTGACGCTTGACTGACTGAGCCTCCCAGGTGTCTCCCTTTTTTTCTTTTTAGCTGATGTTATATAAGCATTTTCCATAATTGCAGCAATATATTCCTTGAATTAATTTTCGTAGTGTGACCCCAAGAGTCCTTGTTACATGGTGTAAAGATGGCTTTGGAGTCATTCACAAGGACATGTGACAGCTGTCAAGAGCTCTTCAAATG
Source organism: Hyaena hyaena (assembly GCF_003009895.1). Classification (NCBI taxonomy): domain Eukaryota; kingdom Metazoa; phylum Chordata; class Mammalia; order Carnivora; family Hyaenidae; genus Hyaena; species Hyaena hyaena. The sequence continues at coordinate 1,852,293 of NW_024080916.1, read as the reverse complement.
AGTGAGACTTGGAGTAGTCCACATTACCTATCTGATTCCTCATGTTTTTCATTGGTAAAGTGGACTTGATATCACATATTTTACAAAAGTATATTGAGATTCTTATGATAATATACATGTGAGGCTTGGCATTAGAAACGTGTGTTTATCCCCAGTCCTTCTTCATATTTTGATTTTAAATGTTACAAACATTTAAAAAAAAAATTTAGAGTAATGGGCTGAACTTCTAAAATGATGGGAAGATAGTTAAATAATTTGAGAAACAGTAGATGCTAAAACTCAAGGGTTAGTTGACCTTCTAATACCTGATGCTCCTGAATTTATCTATTGAAAGCAATAATAGTAATGACTATTCACAAGTAATTTAACCTCCCACAAAGCTGCCTATTATTAAAAATGCTGAGAGGGCATAGGTGTGGATAAATATCAGTAACCTATATTTTGCTTTGTTATCTATTCTCCATATATATATTTGAATATATAGGAGACTGTTGTCCAGGAAATTAACAGCATTTTAGACAGACTAATAAACCATTATTTTAAGGTATAGCTAATCCAGAATATAATCCTCCCTTCTCTTTCCATTTTCCCAATTCATTCTTCCCATGTTTGCACTCTAAACTGGGGTTAGAATTGCTTTTAAGAGTTAAATCAGGCAGGGTGCCTGGGTGGCTCAGTCAATTAAGCATCAGACTCTTGGTTTGGGCTCATGATCTCTAGGTTTGTGAGTTCAAGCCCTGCATCAGGCTCAACACTGCACTGTTGTGCAGAGCTTGCTTGGGAATCTCTCAATCTCTCTCTCTCTCTCTCTCTCCACCCCCCTTCTCCCTCCCTCTCTCTCCCTCCCTCTCTTTCCCTTTCTCTCTGCCTCCCCCTCCCCAGCTCATGCTCTCTCACACTTAAACAAACTTAAAAAAAAAAAAAAAAGAGTTAAATCAGACAGTTGTAGTGCAGTGGCTTAAGAGCACAAACTTTGAGGAGAGATGGGCCCAAGCCTGTGTCCTGTTTCCTTCATCTACTGTAGGGTGGCCATGGCTAATTTACAAACCTCTCTAACCCACAGTTAGCAATATATATGATGAAGAAAACAATAATGTCTCTGTAACTGGGATTTTGAAGAGTAAATGGAATGATGCACTTAAAAATAAACACAATGCCTGGCTTATTAACCCGCAACACATTTTAGTTCTTGTGGTTATAATTATTATTACATATATATTATTAACATATTATCATACATAAGAGGAAATATACTAGAAACCCTTTGTGTCTAAATAGAGAATAATGTTTGCATAACATTTAACTTGAATTTTAGATCTTGAAAGGATCGGCGCTATTTTCTAGCCTGCTAGATAGCATCTTTTCTAGGGCTTGGTGATTATTGCAGCAGTTCAATTTATATATAAAATGTCTTTGTTATGCCCCAAAAGCAATTTAAAATCTAGTTTATTTTTAACAAAGAGTATATAAGGTGTAAGAATAATTTGGTAGTAATCTTGCAGCTCATTCGGTGTTAACTAGGAGTTTTTATCTGACCTGCTATTCTTGCTAAAAACTATTTGGAGTGAAATAGGTTTTTGCAAATGTGTCCCTGAAACATCAGTCCTCATGAGGTATTTCTTTAAATTTTTTTAATGTTTTTTAAAAAAATTTATTTCTGAGAGAGACAGCATGAGCAGGGGAGGGTCAGAGAGGGAGACACAGAATCTGAAACAGGCTTCAGGCTCTGAGCTAGCTGTCAGCACAGAGCCCGATGCAGGGCTCGAAGCCAAGAACCATGAGATCATGACCTGAGCCGAAGTCGGGTGCTCAACTGACTGAGCCACCCGGGTGCCCTGGTATTTCTTATAGATGATGCTGATGTCTGTGAAATGGTCACCAATTGTGGAGAAATTATTATTATTATTACTAATATTAAGTGACAGCCAACCTCTGTGCTGAACACATTATTTGCATTATTTCCAAAGTAGTTACTATTCTTCTAATTTTACAGATGAGCAAATGGACTTTGAGAGGTAACTTCCCCAAAGTCACACATCTTCGGTAATGGCAGAGATGGGCCTTGACTGACCCCAGAGCCCATTAATAGTGGAAGAGAAGGCATCTTTGGCAAAGGTGTTGTGATACAGCTTTCAAAGGAATTTCCATGGTGATACAAGTTCTTTTTTAATAAGACACCAAAACATTGGTATATCTGTGAACATATTGCCAAAGATGTGTAAAGCTAGAGGTTTAAGTTAGAAACCAGTGAATTCTTATTTTCCTCAATTTCCTCTTACTGTGCTTTCTTAAATATTTAACAGATAATACTTTTTGATATTTTAAAGATTTTATTTTGATATTTGGTAATTTGGAACTGAAACACATCATTTGCTTTCTAGACAACAGAACAAAAGAAAGGAGCTAGTCATGCACTAAGGCTTAGTGAGATTGCATTTTATTCTAGGAACTTTAACTATATTTTGAATTAGTTACTGGGTAGCATTAGACTTAGTGAGGCCGAGTGAAAATGGGTTTTTCTCAAGAGAGGACCATTGTCCTCCCCTTACTCACTGCTTCCTTTTCCTCCTCCTTTTTATTGGCAGAAAAACATTGGAATAATAACACTGTGCCTTATTAATAATAAATTCAAATGTTCAGTTTTAGAAATAATGAATTTGTTGGAACGCTTCTCCACCTGTGTCAATGGATCCATAGGCATACGTATTTCCAGATTTTAATGGCAGCTTTGTTCTGTTATTCAGAGGTCTTGAATGACATTTTAAGGTATAGTGACATATGCATTCTAGGCTCTGACATGCTGTCATTTCCGGCTTTTTTCTCTTCCAGTGTCTGTATTTACGCTGAAAGTACAGGTTAATGACATCATCAGCCGTCAGTACCTGAGTCAAGCAGTTGTAGAAGTGTTTGTAAACTACACGAAAACAAATTCCACGGTAACAAAGAACAATGGAGCAGTGTTGATAAAAGTACCCTATAAACTAGGGCTCAGCTTAACCATTATTGCGTACAAGGATGGCTACGTGTTGACACCTCTGCCTTGGAAGACTGGGAAAATGCCAAGTAAGCACTTACAACAGTGTAAAAGCCTTTACTTCGTGTACATGACCTCCCCCCCCTGCTTTGGAAATCTCTTGTTCTGATAAAGTGAAAGTGAGACAACCTATGTGAAGTCAATAGAGAGAGGTTAGAAAGGAGTGCCAGTTTGAGGAAAACATGAAGGTCTTTTTTTCTTTTCCTTCCCACAGAGGCTTGAGAGTCCTGAGCAAGAGCTCTCCTCTGGGTGCAGGGCTTGTCTGCAGGTGGCGGCGAGAGGCTTGGCACGCCCAGAGGGTTAGCGAGGAGCAGGGCAGGCCAGATGGTACAAGGGCGTTCTTGAAAGTAGAGACAAAATGTTTAGATGTATGTGCTGAACCATAAGGCAGTTAGTCAGATTCTTGAGTACAATAACTGTAAGTTGTTTGGACGCTGAATTTACTTAACAGTGTATGATGTTTAGGTCAACAGCAGGGCTAGAACGGGTTCAGGGAGCCTTGTCACAAAGCTGTGGCTGTGCTCCTGGTGGACAGGAACAGTCTGATGCAAGGGAGGGAATGAAAGGGAAGACGTAAGAATAAGAGGCATCCTGAGGAAAGAATTGGTAACTACTGTGCAGATCGTCATATACACCTTAAACTTACACTTTTATATCAGTTACAGCTCATTAAATCTGAGGAAAAAAATAAGAATGGATAGGACTTAGTGTGACTAATTGGATATTGGGAATTACAGGCGGTAGAAGATACTAGAATGCAAGTCTGATTGATTGGAAGGATGATACACTAGGTAATTGATCTTTTTCTTTTTTGTGTGATGGTTATTAGAATTTAGATACTTTATTTGGTTTTGTATTAGAAACATTTGAATTTTTGAATTCTTATTCAAGTTTAGAATGAGAAAGAAAATGAAAAATAAGATTCATGTGAATGAGATCATGACTCGGAAATCTGAATAGTGATATAAAAGTCTAAGGTGAATTCTTGGTCTTGTATACTTTATTTATTTTTTTTAATAAGAGAGATCAAGCACATTCATTAAATTAGAGTTAGAAAAATAATGAAAGAAACAAAGATGGGAAAAAGAAAATAGAGGTGAAAGTAGATGGACATTAATTAGAAAATGAAAGAAACAAAGATGGGAAAGAGGAAACAGAGGTGAAAGTAGATGGACATTAATTAGAAAATATAAAGAAGAGGTAATTGACAAAATGCATGTATAATGTCTTTTGAAGAACTAGCATCTGGCTAATCTAAACAGGGAAGTAAAAGACAAGAAAAAGAAAAAATATATAAAACGTTTAAAATATTAAAAAAATGTTCTGTATCAAAGCAGTAATCTTAAAAAATCTAATAATTTTGTGATAATGTAAATGACTATATTGGTTTTAGATGAGGTAGACCAATAACCATGGATAAAATGTTCTGAATAAAAACAGCATGATTCAAAGGCGACTTAAAATTTTTTTTAATGTTTATTTTTGAGAGATACTGTGAGCGGGGGAGGATCAGAGAGAGAGGGAGACACAGAATCTGAAACAGGCTCCAGGCTCTGAGCTGTCAGCATGGGGCCTGATGCGGGGCCCAAACCCACGAACTGTGAGACTGTGACCTGAGCCAAAGTTGGATGCCCAGCTGGCTGAAGTCACCCAGGTGCCCCTGTAAAGGCTATATAAAAGTTACTCCAAATCATTTTATAAAACCAGCGAGGCCTTGAATCTGAGACCTAACAAAGGTAATACAAAATTAAATGTCCTTATATGTGCTCTCTCTCTCTCTCTCATATACACGTATACTGCTTTATAGACCAATCTTACTTATAACTTTAAATATAAAAATCCTAATACAAAGGAGTTTCACTATTATTTAAATAAAGCATTCTTTTAAGATCAAGTAGGAGTTTTCTTCTTTGCAGGATTATGAGGATGTGAAATGTGTCACTCTTAATTTTAAATGTCATATTAGTGGAACACATTACAAGTATCAGATAACATCAGCAATGATCTGAAATGCATTTTATAAGTTGGCCATCCATGCCTAACTAAGAATGAGCTCTTTAAAAACAAGGACTGCAAAGATATCCTTGACATGGTAAATATCTCATAAAATATTAGAGGTGATCCGACTAAAATAAGAAACTGAACACAGATGTCCATATTATTTTACATTACAGTTTCTTACCAGAGCAAAAATATATCAAGAGACCAAGGATGGCAATAGCTATTAGAAAGAATCAAAGACATTACTATTTCCAGTTATCATATCCCTGGAAAATTACAAAGCATGAATCTTAAAACTCTCAAAATTAATGGAATTAATGGAATTTGTCAGAATTACTAAGCATAGAATTAGCATTGGTACAAGTCAATACATATTCTTATATACCAGAAGTAGTGACCAGTTATGAAAAATAATGAAAAGAAACCCCTCTCAGAACACCAAGGACAAACACAATATTCAGGAAACCTACAAAAAGTGTAAAATAACCATATATTGGGGAAAATAAAACTACCAAATGTTACTGATTGACCTTAAAAAAAAAAAAAAAAAACGCTAAAACCCTGGATAAATGGAATGCATTGTATTTCTTCAGAAAGCCTGAATATTGTAAAGATTTCACTTCTTCCTAATTTATAGATTTAATGCATTAAAAAAACTTGGCAAAATAATTCTTGGAGAATAAAAAGCTGGAAATCATTTTAAAGGAAGATTAGAGGCGATTTGCCATTTCGTATAACTAAAATAATACGTAGCTACACAGTGAAAACTCCAATACTGTGGTACGAATTAGATACTAAGTAGCATGTATAAGAATGTAATCTATGATAAGGTACCATTATAAATCTTTGAGAAGAGGCTGAATATTCAAAAAAGTAGCGTTAAGATATGTTGGCTTCATAGTCCATATATATTGCTCATAGAGCTCAAATGTGGAAAATCAAATTATGGTAAATACAAGCAAATAAAAATGATTTTTTATTAGGAAGACCTGTTTAAACCTAAGAACAATGAAAGATATTGTAAACGGTAGATTGCACTATTTTTAACAAAGATATTATACAGCATGTGACTATAATAATACTGTATTCTATATTTGAAAGTTGCTAAGAGAGTAGATCTTAAAAGTTGTTATCACAGGGGGAAAAAAGTATGTATGGTGGTGGATGTTAACTAGGCTTACTGTGGTAATCATTTTGCAGTATATATAAATATTGAAGCAGTATGTTGTACACCTGCAGCTAATAAGTCATACATCAGTCATATGTCTAAAAAAAGTAGGAGAAATATGAGACAATAAAGAGTAATAGCCTTAACATGTAAATAATTCATACAACTTAGTCAGAAAACTCCCAGGTCCTGACTAAATAAGGTAAATGAGCAGAATCCTTACCTGGCAATTTTCGAAACCAGAAAACAAAGGATTACTAGATGTGACAAACTTTTATTTTCATAACAGTTCCAGATTCGTTGTACCAAAGACACACATTTCTTAGATTTTTCACCTTAGAAAAGTTTTTAAAAAGTGAGCATACTCAGTACTGACAGAACGAGGTATGGTGATCATTCCTGAACGTGGTTGGTGGGTGTACAAGTCATCAAAATTATCTGGATAACAATTTTGAAATATGTGTGTCAAAAGTCTTCAAAATCTTCATCACCTTTGACCCAGTATTCCACTGCTAAGAGTCTATCCTAAAAACAGATATATAAATAACTAAAATGGACATATTCGTACAAAAGAATGTTGATTCGAATGTTATTTTTTGCAATGGTAAAAATGAAAACAGTCTAAATATGTGATATTAGTATAGTGGTTAAGTAAGTCTTGATATTTCAAGAAAGGACATATGGGACCTTGGAAAGGTTAGGAAGAGTTTCTAGTGAGGGACGGAAATGCTTATATTCTCTTAAACGAAAAAAGCAGGGTAAAAATATTCTGCATATAATATTGCACTCCCAATTTAAACAAAGGTCACAGGAAAAGCCAGGAAGAGTATACTGAAATATTAATAGTGGTTGCCTTTGTCATGGGATTGGGGGGACCATCACATGTTCTTTTTCTGTATTTCTCAACCTTTCCAGAGTGGATAGTCCTCCCTTTTATACAGAGAAATATTTTTTTTTTTTGTAAGTGAAGGGAAATCCACATGTAAGTTTTAGTGAAGTTGGAAAGGTTCTCCTCAGGTTTAATAACCTTCAGCTGTCAGGGCTGCCCCCCTTTTAACAAAGTATCCAAATATCGGAATGTGCCCTCCTTGTAATCAATCATCTCCAGGTCCAAGCTACTACCGTGACACTTTCTAATCTCATAAGGCCACTAATTAGTCTAGCTATTAATGTATTCTGAATTGAAATTATACTTTTGCTCGGTATTTCTTTTCCTATTGTAGGAAAAATGTGTATTACATTATACACCGATTCATATATTTTTGTGTTTTACCCTCTTTTCAGGATTTCCTTTACAGCTCTTGGAAATATCTTAAAACCTATTTCCATGCAAATGTGTTTTGATCCTGTCCTAAGTGAGTTAGGATTTCGTTATTTCTATTAATGTTAAGTGCTTATAGTGAATAGAGGAGAGCTATCAAATGAGAACTCATTTTTAGTAAGTTTATTTGATCTGTTCTTGGTTAAAAAATGGTCCCCCCACCCCCCACCCTGCTTCTGATAGTGAAATTTCATTATGTTTCAGGCCATCTGCACTTACCGATCCCACCCACCCGTTATTTAAGATTCTAATCTTGTAGGCAGATTTGGACTCATCCTGCATTACTACCAATGCCTGTGGATAACTTGTTCCATTATGCATTAAACTGTTTCCTCTTCTGCCAGCTAAGAGTCTGGCAAGCCATACTGTGTGATGAAAAGCATTGCATCCTTATACGGGAACTTAGGAAAAAATCAGTGGATGTAGTCTCTATCTTAGAGAACTTGAATTGTGGAACCTAAGGTTTTCTTTTATCATGAGGAAATAACAAGTAACAATTATATAGAGAAAACAGGATTATTCAAGCATTTAATTTGACTATACAGGTCTGGATTAGTTAGAGAACATCACTGATAATTTTGGTACAAACTATGGGAAATAGAAGGGATTAGTGAAATAAAATAGTGATGTTGGACCTTTTTTCCCCTCGCTTGACTGTTACCCTCTTTCTCTCCACTCCATATTTTACATTTATTTTTGTTTCCACAGTCTTACCCCCCCCCCCTCCACTTTTTAGGGCCTGCTGGAACAGACTATATTTAACCTCGTTTTTCCCCACATTTAATAAGATAATTTAATTGTGCTATATTTCACAGTATATTCATCAGTTACACTTTCACTGTTCCCGCAAAGCCAAGCAAATATATGGCTATTTGAAGACACTGTTTTAATTACTGGAAAATTAGCTGGTAAGTACAACACTTCTTCTCAACTTATATGTAAAATCTAAGTGATAATAATCTCTTTAATTAATGAATCCATGTTGGTTATAACTTGGAGAAAAGTCTAAATTGCTCAAGGATGACTAGTACCGCTCTGAACTGATTTCCTATTTCACTGTCAGCCAGCGGTTATGGGGTTTTGTGTAGTGGGAACCATTCTTTACCATTGTAGCATCTTGGCCCCAGTAGGAACATTTCAGTTTCGGAAAGACTGTGCTGAAATTCTGAACTTCTTTCCAACTCACATCTCTCACTGGGCTTGAATAGTCAGTGAAATTAGGAAAAGGTTGGAATTTGGGGGCTGATTTGCAGGCATCTCCATCCCTGAGTGGGAAGGGCAGGAGAGCAGGTAAGGTCTTTTTTCAGCAAGTGGGATTTACCTCACTTGCATATCTCATGGGGAAGAATACAGGAAGCCTTCTTTGGGGTCTGATTTAAACTAGTTCTACTTTACCAACTCTGAGAATGACAGTTTCAGCATTACCTTTTTCCCCTGGCCATCTTCCGTAACTATTTCTTAGGGGAAACCCCAGCATTTTGCATTCTTTTACTGCATGTTACATAAAACCTCTATAGAGGACAATTTTTTTTTTTTTTTTTTTTTTTTTGCTTTGGGGAATTAGTATTTAAGACTAAAGCATAATAGAAATGACTGACTGGTAGAGGCATAAAATCTTCAAAGTAGAGTAAAAAGAAATCGTTTGTGAAAGTTCATTTTCAGAAGCTATCTTTTTTAATATATTTATTTTTGGGAGGTGGGGAGAGACAGCACCAGTGGGGGAGGGGCAGAGAGAGAGGGGGAGACACAGAATTCGAAGCAGGCTCTGAGCTCTTATCTCAGAGCACAATTCACAGCTTGAAATCACAAACTGTGAGACCCTGACCTGAACCAAAGTCTGATGCTTAACCATCTTTGCCACCCAGGTGCCCCTCAGAAGCTATCTTATTTCAAAAATATTAAAGAAAATATTTCGGGGAAAAAAAATAAACTAGAGTGTGATTGGTTTTGGAATAATTTACCAAGGAAAGTAGCAGAATCTCTTACTCTTGAAATCTGACTTAACAGAATTTTGAGCTGCCAAGTTTGGTCTGCATGGCAGCATGCGCGCATGTGGCATGGTGTGCAGAAGGATGGAAAGTAAATAGGAACCATTTACTACAGAGAAAGGCTACATGTTATGCTGCTGGGACTTTAGTAAGAACAGTCCCTCTTCAGCAGCAATTTCTTGTTAAGGTTTTGACACACTCCTCCGCCTTACTGCCCTCTCCAAACCCCGTTACAAATTGTAATTTCCTCCAGAACATATGAGGTGGATGAGTGTGAACATGTTCACGTGCCACTCCTTTGCATTTTACCAAGCGATGGTGAGCGTTCGTTTGTCAGGGAAATACTGCCTGTGTCTGTGGGAACACGGGCCTCCCTTAGGTTCTTTCTCAGATCGCTTCACCGCCCTGAGATGACCCATCGATAAGGCTAAGCAGGTGAGGAGTGGTGTCTCTGCAGATGGCAGATCCTTCCTTAGAAGATACACATCCTCATTTCTCAGCTTCCGTAAAACATTGATATTTTTTTCTTCCAGGATTTGATCAGAAAGCTGTTCAGTTTGTACAATGAAAAGGTATTAGGTTTGTGTGTGTGATTAAAAAGGGAGCAGGAGAGATTAGAAATTTCAGGAATGTACAAAACCTTAGAGAAGCTCAAACAAACATTTTAGTGTACATGTTTTCAGTTATAAGAAATTTGGGACTTCAGCATAATTAAGGCACGTGTATATTTTTAAGTTTTTAACTTTATATTTGGAAATAATGTCAAATACAGAAATAATTTCAAAATATAGAAAAGTTGCAAGAGTAACAAATACTCCTGTGTACCCTCTACTCAAATTCACCTACTACTGATAACATTTTATTTCATTTGCTTTACTGTATATGTATTTGTGCTCTCGGTATGCATGCTTTATTTTTGGAACCATTTGAAGGTAAATTACATGTTTTGTGGCCTTTTACCTTTGGATACTTACCATGCATTTCCTAACAATTGGGATATTAACTGGCTACAACACAGTTCAGCTAATTTAATGTTGATAGGATAACTTAACCATCCAAATTCCAACTTTGTCCACTGATGCTTTTTTTTTTCCCCCCACTACAGTTTAGGGTGAGGTATTACATTCAGTTTTCATGTCTCAGCTTTGATTAATGTGACATATTTCCACAGCCCTTTTTTAAGGCAGATATTTTAACAGAGTGGGGTGTAGATAGTACTTGTAAAGTGATTAGAAGGTATTAGATTATACCCTCAAACAGTTTAACCAAACAAGAATAATATAAATGTGTTGTTTTATTTATATCCCTTACTTTACAGGAATTATTTTTCTAGCTTCATATGTAAACAGTACACTGATTTTGAGAATTATATTACATTTGATTTGTCCTGTATTGTCATGTAACTATTTAGAACCTGACACTTTGAAAAAATTCTAACAATTTAACTGATTGCTTTAGTTTTTGTCAGTGACCTTAAAGTCCAAAGCAATCGCTGGTATTTCTGATAAGTTTCAAGGATTTAAGAGTTGACTCTTAAATTGTTAAAAATACACTGATGACAGAAATAATATGGCTACTGAGTTCTCACTATGTAAGTTATATTAAGGATAGTTAATTCAGAGTTGCTAACATGAGATAACATTTACAAATTGAATACCTGATATTTGGATTGGTTCCAGCCCATTCTGGTGTGCGCCATTAGCTCCTGTTACAGAAGTGAAACCCCAAGTGAACCAAATGGGCTAAAGTGGTCAGTATGTGGTTTCCTAGAGTAAAACCCAAAAAAGATGAAGAAATTCTGGGCGGTAGAATCAAGTAGTCTCCAGGGTAAAGGTGCCTTATGTGATCTAAAGAAAGGAAGATTCCTTATTTATTTCGGTTCAGGATTTAAAATATTAATTATAAGGAGATGTTAAGGTAAAATGTGCTGAGCAATAATGCTCTGCCTAATAGGCATTTGTTTTGTCCATTTGCTAATGAGGTTTCCTTTTTCCAGATGCCAAATCTCAACCAAGTGTTCAGTTTTCAAAAGCCTTAATTAAACTACCTGACAACCATCATATTAGCAATGTAACGGGCTATCTTACAGTTCTACAACAATTTTTGAAAGTGGACAATTTCCTGTATACAACTGGAATTACTCTCAATAAGTCAGGTACGATCTAGCTTTTATATAATCATGTTTATAAGAAACAGTACATAAAGCTAGTTATTAAAATGCTAATAGGCAATTCCCTTTTATCCAATGAAAGATAAATTATACCAGAATCTTCTGTATATGTTAAATTAATGGACAGTTTAATGTACAGGATATTTCTATCTGAAGGAGGTAAGAAAATAGTAATGATACTGTATAACTTTGCAAGTTAAAAACATAAAAATGAAAATTTTACTTAAAGAAGTATGTATTTTTATAATTTGACCTTCAATTCGTTGTTATCAAGTTAATCAGAACTGTCAATAACTGTTAGACATCAAAACTTTCATAGATGGGATAAGCAACTGGCGTTTTTCTTAAATATATTTGATATTCTACGTTAGTAAAATTATAAGTTTTTAAAAAGTATGTACGTTGACCCTTGAGCAATGCAGGGGTTGCCTCCCCCCAGTTAAACACTCATATAACTTTTGATTCTCCAGAAATTTTACTACTCATTACCTACTGTTGACCAGAAGCCTTACTGATAACTGTCAATTAACACGTATTTTGTAATATTATATGTATTATATATTGCATTCTTACAATACGCTAGAGGAAAGAAAGTATTAAGAAAATCCTAAGAAAGAGAAAATACATTTCTGGTAGGTACTGCACGTATCAAAAACAATGCACATGAGTGGACCTGTGCAGTTCAAACCCATGTTATTCAAGGGTCAGCTGTATTCCAGATTCAGCAGCACATATATACAGTATATGGCTGTCACAACCTAACAGGTAAGAGGATGATGGAATTTTACATTTTATTTAATATACCCATGATAAACCCCATAAAAATCTCTTTGTACATCCACCTTTGTTCTACCATTTCTACCACTTGTGGCAACATATAACTGAAATTCAGTCTATAATTTTGATGATTTCAGTTAGGTCAAATTTTGTTCCGTTTCATTTCGGGAACAACCAGAAGTTAGAGTAATAAGCGTATAGATCTTTTGGTTAGTTTTGTCTTTTTTTCTTACCTGTTGTAGCCGATGCTATCAGTGCTCCAGCAAGATGACCCTCCCTCTTCTGTTATGGACCTGTGTTTCCTACTGCACACATTCGTGACTCTGCCCAAAGGCATTCCGTGGTCCAGGAAGCAGGCGAGGCCCTCGCTAGGGCAAGCTCTTAACTAATAGACAAGGAACAGATATGTACTCTCTTTATACTCTTAATACATCCATTTTTGTCTTCCTTCTTTATATGCCTCCACTCCCTCAGCGGTGGGTACTTCCTCCCAAATTTGTTGTCTCAGGCTCAGCTTCTTGAAGAAGCCAATCTAAGACCCCTGCCAAAATTTTCCAGATGTAAATTTGGGATGCTCAACATAAAACATTTACAAAAATGGGACCAGTATACCATATCACAAATGAAGCTCATGTAGCCCTGGGGAGTTTTTATGGACAAGACTCATTAGGTTCAGTGGGAAGGGGACATAATGGGCACTTCCTTCCAGCATTCCTCTACCACCTGCTTTTGAGATTATTCATTTACTGTTTCAGTTATCCTGAGAGTGCTGCTAACATTTTAAAAGTTCTAGAGCAGTGCCACCAATGGCAATGTTCTTCTGTTCTATCCAATATGGTAGCTACTAGCCACATGTATCTGTTGAGCTCTTGAAATATGACCAGTACACTGAGGAACTAAAGCACTAGTTTCCTTTAAATTGTCACATGTTGCTGGTGGCTACTGTGTTGGATTGCATAGTTCAAGTGGTCTGTGAGTAAAAGTTTTTTAAAGTTGCCTCCTTCTCATGATCTTTTAGTCTCTTTCTCTTGTACCATTCTCTTTTCCTTCTTCGAGTTGGCCTTATCCCAAATAGTGGAGTTGATCTCCTAATTTGAGCTGCATTTAGTATGCAAAGCCACTGACTGCACAGAACTGAGGGTGGAGTTAAGGCAGGCACCTCAGAAAGTCAGCTGGCTTTACTAAATAGTTTGATGTAAGAAATTATAACTACTTACAGATTACATAAATTTATTTATTATAACTACTTCCACTGGATTTGTACTAGTGTAACTGGTCTAGAGACTATGTATGGGATTAGTTACTTTGCTCATCTTATGATTAGTGTTTCAGAAAGTTTACCAAGGCTAATTCTTTTATGCAAATGCAGTTTTTCATTAAGCCAGTAGTTGCTCTGTCTAATAACTGCAGATATACACCAGATGTAGTAGTAGTAGTGATATGAGGTAGTAGTAGTAGGATAATGAGAATTCCTTTCCAGGGCCTGGAAGACCTCTGCTATTTCTACCTCTCTGCCCTCTAACCTTCTTTCATTCTTGCACATGCCAAGATCGCCTCTAATTTGGGGGCTTTTCACTTCTTTCTTCTTCCTGGAAAGCTCTTCTCTGAGGTCCTTGTACGGAGCGCACATTTTCCTTTGGCCACAGTTCAAACATCCCCTCCTTAGAGAGGTGACTTTTATGACCATGCAATTACATTGCCTTTCCAGAATTTCTTCAAAGCCCTGGTAAGCTACCTTCTACCCTACACTTACATTCCAATGGAGGAAAAACTGATAAAGAGCAATGAAATGGGGGGAAAAAGCATTTTTGATGGTAATGAAGATTGTGAAAAAAGTGTTGCAAGAGATCATGTACTCACAGTATCTTTGGAACCAAGATGAGTACTTGGTGCCAATAGGGGCTCTGTTATAAATATTTGTTAAATGATGAACAAAACTCTAGCTTTTAGACCCGAATCTTTGGCTTATCTACCAAGAGCAAATAAGATGTAATAAATATACTTGAGTCACCCCTTTCTAATGTGTTAGTGAATTACTTGTAAAAACTAAAATTATCAAATTATTTGTAGAAAATTTATATTAAATTTTAACATCTGCAACCATATTTATTCATTATAAATACTCTGGTATATATTATCACTTTGGCATTGCTAAAGTGATAATTTAGCAATTTAAAAAGGAATTTAAAAAGCAATTTAGTGATTTAAAAACAAAACAAAGGCATTTTCTACTCTTTTCCTGTCAGTAATAGAGAAATATAGGTAGCTCCTGATATTTAAGAAGGCATATTATAAATTGTATGTATAATTATATTTTAAAACCTCTGGCAAAACACTATAACCAATTCTTCTATTAATCACACTTTCCCTACTTTTCAAGCTTTCATGTCTAAGTAATATTATATTAATAGTCTGTTTATATTTCAGTTATGCTATTAATCAAATATATATCAAAGCTTATTACTTTTATCAGCAAACAATATTGCTGATTTTGTTTCATGTTTGTAAAACCTATCAAAATTTGTGTTTAGAGTCAAAATGTTTTTCCCACGGGTAACTTCAGGGAGCACAGCTCAGTCTGATGGTAGTTATACCTGAAACAGATGCTCTTGGGGACAGGAGAAATCAGCTTTTAGACCCGTGTCTGCAGTGACCACTTGATATGGTAAAGCCTTTATATGTGTGGGACCCTAGTGACCTGTATTTTTTTGCTGTTGTTTTGTAGGTTTTTAAAACATTGAATTAGGTTCCGGTGACCTTAAGTCACATGACTCTGAAAGAATTATATCTCTAGTCTCATGTTGATTTGTCAAGTTATAGGAGTATAACCTACATTTATGATATATTTTAAAATTCTTTAATATCAAACAGATACTGGATCCTCATTAAAGTGGAGAACCCTAGGTAAAATAAAGGAATTAGATATTTTAGGCCCATATTACTTTGTTATCAATGTGTAACTACAACCTATATTTTGCATATGGTTTTAAATAAACTCTCTTATTTTTTAGGTTTTGAAAGTAATGAATTGACTCCCCTTGCTGCAATATGTGTGAAAATATATTCTGGGGGAAAAGAATTAAAGGTGGATGGCTCTATTCAAGTTTCTCTTCCCCTTCTACATACAAGTGATGTAAGTGCAGGGGATCAGATACCTGCCTGGACATTTGATATGAACATAGGTATGTGAGCTAGGTGAAAATAGTCTGAATATTTTCCTTTTGGATGATTGAATGTTTGATTTTAACAATAGGTTTCCATATTACTATTAAACGTTTTTTTAGCTTTATTGAGGTATAATTGGCAAATGTTCATACATTGAATAGAGAATAATTAAAATTTAATGTGTCTTATTTAAAACATTAAAATATATCATTTATGTTTGAATGATCTATCTTTAGTAGAGCACGAAATAGTAATATTACAATTTTAAGTGCCTTATCAATGACTAGAATTGGTCCCACTTTGATTAATATAATACAACTGTGGGGGAAATGATGCTAATATATTACATTTAAAGAATAGTATTATTTACTCACAATAGTATTATTTATTCCTTTTTTTAAAAGTAAGCACTATGCCCAACATAGGGCTTGAACTCACAATCCTGAGATCAAGTCATGTGCTCTACTGACTGAGCCACCCAGGCACCCCTCCCTTGCCTGTTATATCTACCAAGGTCTTTAATAGAAAATTTATTTCTACTTTTTAAAAAATTATTTCTACTCCTACAGGTTTCTGTTTTGATAGTCAATATGAACTTCTGTCTAAAAGGGTTGGTTAAGACAATTGAGAAATGTATATTAACTTCATGAAAATAAATAACATTGTGTTGTTAAGATACAGAGTGATTATTTTCCAAAAAAAAAAAAAATCAGGTACCAATTTTGGTCCTAAGTGTAGCCTCCTAAGTAGAAGTACTTTTTCCTCCTCTGCTTCCCTTGGTTTTGTTCTTGTGTTTCCATGTAAATAAGAGGAGTGTCTTTAAATTACTAAAAAGGAAAAAAAAGGCAGGGTTATGATCCACAGTTGTTTTGGGTGAATCAAGATACAGAGCCTAGACAGTTTCACAGGACTTGGTTTCTCTCATGTGTTACCTCTGTGTTAATACCTTTCTGGAAGATTTACCTTCAGAGTGTCAAGAAGAGAGTGTAGGTTTTCTGACTTGTAACCCAGGTTGAAGTCCAATGGAAAAAAGATTCTTTGGCCAGTAGCAATTGCACAAGTTCTTGGATTCACTGCAATTATAGAGTTTTGGTGCCCATCTCCAAACCAGCCTTTGTGGTCTGCAAATAGAATGTACAGATTTAGGCTTAAGATTCTGTGCTGGAGCCCCAAACTAATCATGTGAACTGAGAAAAGGGAGCAGTTAACCTTCAATGGAGATTTAGAATGAGATTTCACTCAATTGGAAGGATAGGTAGGCGCCCCCCCCCAAAAAAAAAATCCAAACATATGTTCACTACAGAACTTAATAATATATACGTGTTTTGAAGAAACAGTGGCAACTATGTAAGTAAAAGTGGTAGTTGTAAGAGGGAAAAAAAGTCTCTCAATGCAGTTCAATACTCAGTACTGCAGTTCTGGTCACCAAATGTGGGGTGTTTTTCTCATACCAAGCAGTTCTCCACCACCTGGGTATCCTAAAATTCAATTCAGACACTACCTACCTAGAATTAGCATCAGATCCCACAGGTTATGGGCACAGTCCCCCAAGAGTGTTCCCTAACCCCCACCTCAGAGGCCAGTTACAAGTCCAGTTTGTCATCTATGCTTCTGACCAACTGGCTATAAATTGGGGGTTCCCATGACCCTCTCCTCAACCTTGATAGTTGCTAGAACAGCTCCAGGAAAACTTTTACTTTTACTTACTAGATTATCAATTTATCATGGAAGAATATCCTGCCCTCTGGGTGCATCCCCCTCCTTCCACCTCCATGTGTTCACCTACTCTGCTCTTTGAACCCTGTAGTTGAGGTATTTTTATGGAGGCTTTATTATGGTAGGCATGATTGTCATTGACCATTGGTGATTGAACTTAATCTTCAGCCCATCTCCCCTTTCTGCAGGGATGTTAGGGTGGAGCTGAAAATGACAACCCTCTAATCACTCGGTTGTTTGCCTGCAACCAGCCACAGGGCACTTTCCAAAAATCAACTCATTAGCATAAACCCTGGTGTGGTTGAAAGTGGCTTGTTAAGAAATGCTAGAGGATAGTAACTCCAAGGATTTCCAAAGCTCTGTGCAAGGACTGGGGACTAAAACCAAATATAGTATATTGTAATTGACTATTTAAAAAACAATGAGTTGATCCGTTTCTGTCATTTCAAATTTGTCTATCTTATTAAAAACACTGTTTTACATGTTGTAGATATATCATTACAGTGAATTAATGAACCAAGCACAAATATACACTGAATTTATAAAAAGCTTTGTTAAGCTGAACTTTATAAAAGATCTGGGTTTTACTGAATTTTTCTATGGATGGCGTTTTGTTAGATAGTATTTTTAAAACATTCCTAAAAATTTGGTTCTAAAAGAGTTATGCCAATAGTAATAGACCAAAACAGTATTTAATAAAAAAAAAAATAATGAGGCCATGAAACACATATTACAAGTGTTTAGTCAGAATCCCGAACAGGTGACAAATAACTACCTATTGATAAATTTGAATTTCACTACTCACATCTTTAAAACCTATCTCAATTTGTACAATTTAAACATTATTTGGAAAGTCATGACTTCCCTAAATATGTGTTTATTCTTTATTTATAATGATTTCCTTTAGTCACAACAATCATTCAAATCATTCTATTGTATTATTACAATATGCACTATATTTTGATATAGTATATATTATCTTATGATAATATATTGCCAGAGTTTTCATAATTTTTGAAAGAGCTCTGCAAAGCAGTCTCTACATGACTATCAGCAAACTCCTATCAGTCTTAAAGATCTATACACTAATTGGGATTTTTTTACTTGCCTTTTTAGGTGCGTGGGTAAATCATGGCCAGGGAACCGTCAAGGAATATAACAATCACTTCGTGTGGACCTATGATGCGCCACATTTGGGCTACTGGATAGCGGCTTCACTTCCAGGAACTAGAGGTACTGTAAAAATGAAACAGGGAATTTGAAAAAATCCACATAGTCAAACTGGAATTGATGTCACTAGATCTTGATTTTATTCTAAACATTGCCATTTACAGACTGTATGATGTTGCAGAAAGCTTCTAAGTCCCTTGATCTCAGCATTATTTAAAATTTCTTTTCATGTGTATGAGAAATGATTAAGTTCTAGGAACTCTAAGGGTTTATAGCATGATGTCTGATGAATCTGTGAAGTATGAAGTTTGTTCAAGTGTTTACTTTTCATGAATAAATTTTACCCAAATCAGTTAGAGCATTGGGTTGCAGGCAACAGGAACAGATCTTAGATAATTACATAAAATGTATTAGGGTACAGGGAGTTCATAGGATCCCAGGGAAGGCTGAAGAACTAGATTCTAAAAGACAGGCACCCTAGGGGACCCAGTTAGCAGGCCTATTTGACTGTCTGCAGAATTGCTGCTCCGTGTACAGCTGACTCCAACCCTTTGTTCTCTTTTCCTCACACTGTTCCTTCATTCTAGGCATAAAGAATTTGGTTTGCCCAGACTTGGGTCATGAGCACACCCCTGGGGTGAGGGCTGTTGAAAATAGTGTCCCCAGATTTTTCCCAGTATAAGACATGTGAAACCCCAAATGAAGGTTGGCCTGAGATAGGAACTGAAGGTGGACAGAAACTAAGACTTGTACACTAGGAATGATCTATTCATGTTCTAGGTCAAATGAATATTTATTTTTCCTAGATTTGACATGCTATCAGATTATCTATATGATTTAAAGAAATCCTGTGCTCGCTTCAGCAGCACATATACTAAAGTAAAGAAATCCTGTACATGCATCTTGAGTCGTATAAATCTCTCAAAACACTCAAACATTGTGTGTTTTATCCATTAAATCTTCTTAAAGCCGTCTAACTTGTGGTAGTGTAGTCTGGTTGCACCACAGGCTTGTGATCATTTTCTGGGCCTTTTGGGTGCTCACTGGTATCAGTTGAATTGCTTCTTGGCTTTGCCTGTTACCAGCATCTTCTTGCTCTGGTCTCTTAGGTCATTCTCCTTTAACCTGTGGGTTTGTTTATAAAAACAAAACCAAGCAAAACCATGAGGGTCATTTTAGTGAAGCTTTGGAGGAGTGTGAAGGTTGAATGCATATGTCATTCCTACATCTTTAAATCATGTGTCAGAGAATTCTTTCGGTTTGTTGAATGTTTTGGCTCCCAGCTGAGAGGCAGCTGCAACCTGGCTATTTCATGCTAGTCAGGCACAGTCCCAGGGCACACCTTGAGCCAGGATGTGGATGACATTTTACATACATTTCTCTGCAGCATTCTATCACCTGACTTTGTTATGGTGGCCTATTAATAATTTGAAGGCTTTCTGTTCTTTCTGAAAATGTCTTTTTCAGTAGTTTAATTTTTATCATTTTATATTGACAAGCTTTGAATTTTAAACCATGCAGGGTAACAAGAATTTTTTTTCACCCAATGAAGCCAACATTTAATATTCCAGTGGAAGAAATATGAGCCATTTAACCATTATGATCAAGGGGAATGTTCTGTTTTGTTTGAACTTAGTACTTATGAGATTATTTATTCAGAAACCAGAGAGTGGTCATGTATGTTCTTCATGATGCAAAGTATCCTGCAGTCTTGCCAGCTGTCTGGCCTTATTTCATTCTAGATTTGCAACTAGAATGAAATATTGATGAAAAAGAACCATTAATATTTAATACTTCAACTCAACTAAATCCCAGTTATTTCATTTCCAATAAAAATAACCCAGGGAACACTTGAGTTTTATAGAGAAGTATACCTTCCATTAATAATATACCTGAAATCGGGGCACTTGGGTGGCTTAGTCGGTTAAGCGTCCGACTTTCGCTTAGGTCATGATCTCGTGGTTTGTGGGTTCGAGCCCCGTGTCAGGCTCTGTGCTGACTGCCAGCTCAGAGCCTGGAGCCTATTTCAGAGTCTGTGTCTCCCTCTCTCTCTGACCCTCCCCTGCTCACGCGGTCTCTCTCTCTCTCTCCTAGAAATAAATAAAAATATTAAAAAAATATATATACCTGAAATCAATTTATAGAAGATGACTATGAACTACAAAAGACAAATTTTCCAAAGTAGGTGGGAGTTTTGTTTTAGCTTATAGGTCAGAGAAGATTTTGTGTCAATCAGAGTATGAAAATAGAAATGAGGGATTCCTGTTTATTTTGAATTAAATACCTTCTAGTGAGGGTTTTGAAAATTCTATTCTGTGAGCCTATCGCAGAGGAATACTATACTAGAAATGTAGATAGCTTGATTGTAGCTCTGGCTTTGCCAATAATTATCTGGCTGCATTTGAATACATACATACCAATCTGAGCATTAGTTTTCTTATTTCTAAATTGCAGGAGTTGGATATGATGATCCCTGATGTCCCCTAAAATTTTAGATTGTGAGTAAAATCACATATTGCAAAATCAGCATTGATCCTCTGATGGTCTAGGTGCTGGAGCTACTTTTCTTAAAGTTTGGCCAATAACATACTAGATCTGGTTTTTCAATACATTTTAAATAGAATTCTAGAATTCCTTGGAAAATAAGTGTAAGAAATTAAAATCGAGTGATTGCTATAGGCAAGTAGGCAGCTGAGTAGAGTTTAATAAACAAGTACTTAAGACTATTTTTAAATATGTATTTTCAAGTATATTTAAATGAAAATATAATTTTCTGCCTTTCTCTCTTTCGGCATACAAACACACAGATAGATACTTTTTGCTGTTGTCGTACATATAAAATTTGGGGGAAACCCAAAAGTATCCGCCTCATGTGTCCAAAAGGGAGTTCCGTTGGAATCCTGTGCTATGAAAAGTATTAGTGTTACTCTATTGTGAAAACATATATTCATAGACGTTTATAACTGGGTGAAATTCAACTTCTCTAATCATACGTTGCTCCATTGCAACCCTGGATCCCAAGTAAGAATCTACAGATAGAATTGTTACTTTTATTTCTTTTCTCTTTGAAGAAATTTCATATTGTGAGTGCTGTACTTGGTTGTCCATCAGATAGGATAAGCACTTTATTATTACGTACCGCATATGTAGGGAAGTGTGGCCAAAACCGGAGTGCCAGCGAAGTTTCATTTAATAACAATGATGTCATACAGCTAACACTTTGAGTGCTTATCATGTGCTGAGGACTAAGTATTAACTCTTTTTAAGTTTATTTGTTCTGAGAAAGAGTGAAAGTGGGGTAGGGGCAGAGAGAGATGGAGAGAGAGAATCCCAAGCAGGTTCGGTGCTGTCAGCACAGAGCCTGACTCAGGGCTCAAACCCAGGAAATGTGAGGTCATGACCTGAGCCAAAATCAAGAGTCAGATACTTAAACAGGCACCCCTAATAAGTATTAACTCTCTCAATCCTTGTAACAACCCATGTAGGTGAGATTTGATAAGTTTGAAATGAGACACAAAGTCATGAAAATAAATGAGAATGTTATAAAGAAATGGTGATGTTGGGTTTTGAGTCCTCCTCTAGAGGAAAGGCTTATTCTACACTCGAATCTAAAGGAGCAAAAGGGGCATGTGTAATGGGGGTATCTGAAGGCTAAGTGAACAACAGCTACCTTCTTCCCTTTTGTAAATAGTGTTTTTATACTTCATCCTCCCCATATAAGGCTTTATACATGGAATCTCCTGAAAGGAGTGGGTGAGGGTGGGAGAGGGGTATATATTTTTAAAAATTACATTAAAAATTGTTTTTAATGTTTATTTTATCTTTGAGAGAAAGAGATAAGGTGTGAGCGGGGAAGGCGCAGAGAGAGAGGGAGACACAGAATCTGAAGCAGCTCCAGGTCCTGAGCTGTCAACACAGAATCACTGAACCCATGAACTGTGAGATCATGACCTGAGCTGAACTTGGATGTTTAACCGACCGAGCCACCGAGGCTCCCCAAGAAATTACATTTAGTGTCTCTGAAAACGAAAAAGAAATAGACTAGGATTCTAATTAAGGCACTCTGGCTCCAAAGTTGGTATGCATAACCACAATACTACTTCCCTGAAACCTTTCCTGTTACCATTATTATTACTTTATTTTTATCAAATAAGATGATGCAAAAGTTAAAGGATCTAAAGACTGTGATCCTCGGGCTTTTCTAGGGTCCTTAGTGAAGCTGAATGCCTCCTTCTGGTTGTTTCTCATGGTAGAGATTGCCAGAGAACCGCCTGTATCACCAATCTTAACACTTTTTCCACCCTGAATTCATATCAGACTCTAGTTGATAATGATAAGTAGACATGTTGTATGCATTAATTTTTTAAATGTTTTATTTTTGAGTAAGAGACAGAGTACTAACGTGAACAGCAGAGAGAGAAAGAAGGAGACACAGAATCCAAAGCAGGCTCCAGTCTCTGAGTTGTCAGCACAGAGTCTGAAGCATAACTCGAACTCCCGAACTGTGAGATCATGACCTGAGCCATAGTCGGATGCTTAACCACCTGAGCCACCCAGGCGTCCCTCGTATAGAATCTTAATCATCCTAGTGCATTAATCTACTTTTACCTGCAGTTAAGCTGATTACAGCAGCAGTGTATATATGTGCTCTCATAAAGGAAGATAGTGGGTATTTTGTGCCTCTGCATGGTGTCTTATCCTAAAAGCCAGGCTCAAAGTTACAACTCTGAATCCTTCGACTGCCCCAATTTTTAGATTCTCTCTAGAAAATCTTTCATACCTATTTACCTTGGCAAATTCTTTTTTGAATTTATATTTAAAAGCTTTTAATTGAATATAGCTAAGAAGTCAGCCCTCACTATCAACATTCTATACCCAATCCTCTTTGCACAGAAATATTTTCTCCTGGTTTATTCCAACACCTATCTTGCTACCGTTTGACAGCATTTGATCTCATTCCAGAACCTAGGTGGAAGGAATAGCAGCACTTTCGGATATTCTATTTGGATATTAGAGGATCTTAGCAAGAGGGCAGGGCAGGGCCATTTCACGCCACTTCATTTAAGGTGCTCACATTTCATTGAGCAGAACAAGAAATGATTAAGCCCAACACACAGGGAGTATATGTTCTACCCACAGGGAAGCCTGCCATCGGAATGGAACAAATACAGCCGTGTATGCACACTTAATCTGCCTTACCTAGGATAGGACATGGTTGAAAATTTGATCTAAAATAATATATTCTCTGTTTTATTTGTTTATATTGAACCATTTAGGTTCAGGTATAAATGGAGACTCAAGGGATATAACTGCCTACCACACAGTGTTTCTTACAGCCATATTAGGAGGAACAATAGTCATTGTCATTGGATTTTTTGCTGTACTTCTTTGTTATTGCAGGTAAGAAGAATATTAATATGTATAAACACAAAACTATCTGAGCATAGTATTATGTCAGTGTGTTCTGGGTATGACAAAGTTTATTTACAAAGTCAGTGTGACCTTTAAAATATGTTGATTAAAATAAAAGTGGATACAATCTAAGAGCATTGCATATATAATACACATATCATGGGATGGTTTTTAAAAATAAATTTTCCAGGTCATAAGTTTTGAACGCTTTTTGCTATCTCTTCTCCTTTAGGGATAAGTGTGGTACTCCGCAGAAGAGAGAAAGAAATATCACTAAACTCGAGGTCCTCAAGAGAGACCAGACAACTTCAACAACACACATAAATCACATCAGTTCAGTCAAAGTTGCATTAAAAGCTGAGGACAAGTCACAGTTATTTAATGCCAAAAACTCCTCATATAGCCCTCAGAAAAAGGAACCATCAAAGGCAGAAGCAGAAGAAAGAGTTTCCATGGTAAAAACTCGGGACAATTTTAAAGTCTACAATGAAGAGGTTTCATTTCTATCAGCCAATCCAAATAATTACTCAAGAAACCCAACACAGTCTTTGGAGCCCAGTGTAGGGTCCAAACAACCCAAACATATTAACAATAATCCATCTTCATCTCTAGGTGATGCACAAGAGGAAAAGAGGTATCTCACAGGCAATGAAGAGGTATTTGCACATTCCCACATTCCTGAACAGCTTATGCACATCTACAGCCAGCCCATTGCCATCCTTCAAACATCTGACCTTTTCTCCACTCCAGAGCAGTTACATACTGCCAAGTCAGCTACTTTGCCAAGAAAGGGACAGTTGGTCTATGGCCAATTGATGGAACCAGTTAGTAGAGAGAACTTTACACAGACGTTGCCCAAAATGCCAGTGCATTCTCACACACAACCCCCAGATGCCAGGGAAGAGAACATTCCACTCGAAGGTCAACAGAGCTTGCCATCCCAAACTTCAGATTGGAGCCGGTATTCAAACAGCTTACTAGAATCTGTTTCTGTTCCTGGAACACTAAATGAAGCTGTTGTGATGACTCCCTTTTCATCAGAGCTTCAAGGAATTTCAGAACAGACCCTCCTGGAGTTGTCCAAAGGAAAGCCTTCCCCCCATCCCAGAGCATGGTTTGTATCTCTTGATGGAAAACCAGTCGCACAAGTGAGGCATTCCTTCATAGATCTAAAAAAGGGCAAGAGAACCCAGAGCAATGACACGAGTTTGGACTCTGGGGTGGACATGAATGAGCACCACTCAAGCAGAAAACTCGAGAGGGAGAAAACTTTCATTAAGAGCATGCATCAGCCTAAGATCCTTTACTTAGAAGATTTAGACCTGAGCAGCAGTGAGAGTGGAACCACCGTCTGCTCCCCTGAGGACCCAGCTTTAAGGCACATTCTAGATGGAGGGAGTGGGGCGATCATGGAGCACCCTGCGGAAGAGTCTCCAGGAAGAAAAAACACTGTTGAAGATTTCGAAGCCAATATGTCCCCCACTAAAAAAAGGGGCAGACCACCACTAGCCAAAAAAGATAGCAAGACTAATATCTGGAAGAAGCGCGAGGAACGCCCACTGCTTCCCATAAATTAACATCCAGGGTGGTTGCATCTCTGCTCCCTCGTGTGGTTTATTCTTGCTTCGTGTAAATTGCTGTATGAACTTTTTGAGAGGTTGAGACTGAGCAATCTCATGGTCCCTGGACGTGTCTCAAGCAGAGTAAATAGTAAAATGGCAATTCACTAACAAAAGAGAAAGATACCAAGGAATGCTTTTTCTGGCCTATTCTTTTTGTTTATTTTTGGGTGATGAATTTGAAGTATCCAAGAGTTCAAAAAGTAAAGATGGGAGTTATCTGAAAATGTTGCTCAGTCAGCCGCTTCAGCCCTCTCTTAAGAATAACAGTGAAATGTGTACTCCTAAAGTTGCTTTCAAAAAATGTTGCCTCTGCTTTGATGACTGCCCCTGTGAAACATTTAGAAATGAAACTATATTCGTCAGGCACCGTAGTCTTGTGAAATGTTACTATTATGTTCTCCTCTGCCTACCCGTGAAAATAAGGATAAATGTTCGGAATTGATGTTCTTCTAGAATTTAAAGGCCAAACAATATTTTCTGTTTTCCAGTCCACAGCATGTGTACATGTCCACCCCAAAATAAATCTTACTCTTGTAAGATGGGCAAGAAGCTACTTGGTGGTTAGAGAGGGAAATCCCAGCTTTTTGGTTGTTTTTTGGATATAACTTCACAGAATAAGTGATAAGGTGTTAATTTATTATTTAGAAATCTGGAAAATGAATGCTCTGATACTTGCATTTTAATTTAAAAAATTTCCCCCTATTTCTAAAGGGAAATGAGCTTAGCTGTCAAGGAACACTTACCAATCTGAAAAACGAAACAAAAACAAAATAATCCATATCTTTAGTTTAAGACTCATTGGTACATGTAGGCTAAACTCAGCTTAAAATATTTTTTAATTCATTCACTTAAGCCTTTTAAACTTGATTAAAAAATTAATCTATAGGTGTTCATAAGAAACTTTTAGCTTATTAAAATACGTGAAACTAAGGAAATAAATATATCATTTTTTCTGAAATGTTGATAAACAGAAGTTCTAAGACTCAAAAATACCTCCAGAATTTAGGTATATATCCAGGTGGTCTTTTCCTAAATCACTGATAGCATTTACAGTTTTTTTTCTAGGTTTGGAAGTAATATATCCGTATTATTTTCATCATAGCAAAGAGTTTAGGATGAACACACTCAACAGCTGTTTTTAATTATAAGTGTCTTCAACTCTGAATTATCGTTCATATGTCCTAAAAATAAAGCTGTTTGTTAATTGAAATCAAGTCATCCAATTTTCTTAAAAATTCCACGAAGGCAAATGTCTCAAGGAGCTTCCCCTTTCCCTTGAGGGAAAAATAAAACTAAATTACTTTATTTCTAATTCTCATCTACTTAACATGGGAGCAACATAGAGACCCAAGGCACATAAACAAGTTGAAAGAAACAAAATTAGCCATGTTAGCTGTAGTCAAATTATAGATGTATACCCAATGAAAGAAAGCAGTTACTTTTTTCCTCTAGACTTCAGCCAGTTTTTTTCCCCTATAATTACTTCTGTTTTTCCTAGAACACCTAATCTGTCAGATCACATGCCCCCCTTTCTGTATTAACCCAAAGAACTTAAAAACCTAGGCAAAAGTTTGCCATATTTTGCCCAATACACAGAAGAGATAAATATTTAGGGTAATACCTAGGTTTAGTTTTTTGAGGAGGAGGTTTCTTGTTGGTCTACAGAAAGATGCATTAAAAGTGGCATAAATGAAAATGATGTGGAAAAGGTTAAGGAGTTAGTGCTCTGCTGAAGTGCCTTTGATATAGACTTGCTTTATTGGAAGGATATGAGGACATCTTTCTTTAATGTGCATTTTCTTTGTTAGCCAAACTAAACAGATGTGCAGGTTTTAATTAAAAAATATAGACCTAGTGTTTCATGTTGGAACAATCAATTTTGCATGCAAGTAACATTTCTCTTTTGTGTGTTTTTTTTGAATCCAGGTTAAATTTGTAAATTATGTTGGAATGAAGTTAGAAACTATATAGTAAGATGTTGCACTTCAATATCTTCAGTTTATATTTTCTCTACCTTTAAATAAAAATATTTCATCTTTTAGTTTGGTAATGGAGTACACATGTTGACAGAATGGTATACCGTTGAAGTATGCCACTTATTCATTCTTGTGTAAAGGAAATTAGAAGATATATCCCCAGGGGCTTTTCTAGAAATACCTTTTTTTTTGGTTTCTGAATAAAACCTTATTTTTTTTAATACACTGCACATTCTGTTCTCAGTGGGGAAGTACAGTCAGTTTACCTTTTCTAATGATCAAAAATGTGTAACTTCTCATTTTGAGTAGTTCACAAATTTCCTGTTAAAAAGCTGAAGCCATCTACTTTTTCTTAACCCAAGTAATAATAAGCCTACAATATTCACAACTTTCTTAAATTTTTAAATTGAAAACCAACACAGGTTTTTTGCAAATGTAACTCTAGAGAATTTTGATCACAAATTGTTAACATTTGTGGATCCTTTGTATATACTTTGGATATATATTAAAAACAAAAGTATCCCTCAATTAACTGATGGAATCGTTTACTAAAGCACAGTTGTATGTATTTTTGAATACATATTATGATCTTGAGACTTTATAAAAATCAATTTTTATGACATTTATGCAGTTGTTTAGGGTTTATGCCCTTTTATATAATACACAGTATACCACGAAGGTCACAAATGTTGAGGAATAAAAGCACTTCTTTGCTTTGGCAATCATTTTCAGATCACTTTCTGTGTTTGAATCCTCTGATATCAATACATAAAGAATTTTAGGAATCCGTGGGTCAAATAATGTCCCTCCAAACTTCCCAGAAAGGTGAAGCTCAAAGTTCGTATTCATGAACTAGGGAATGAGTTATTCATTTACCCATGTATTGGCATCGTGAAGAATTTGACCATTTTAGTTTCCATCTCAGACCTTAAGTTGACATTTTTCCCTCTTGTTTCCAAGTATTTCTATCTTTTGTATTTCAACAGAGGAATCTCCTATTTCACTGTATTTATTGCCATTGTTACTATATTTACTGCTGAAAACTATAACAATCTGAAGATTTGTAAAATATTAAACATAGTTCATTAAAGATAATAAATCTAAAAATGTACTTGATTCATTCTTTAATTTTGGGTAAACTACAAAACATTTCTCCCTAAACTGTTATTTAATAATGAATAGTAACTCAGCTATTACTTTTTTCATTATTACACTCCCTATGGCGCAATAAATATTATATATTTGAATACCCTTTGCTTATATAATGAACTTGATCTTTCTTTTTATTTCATGTTTTCCAAAGTTCACGTTTTTACTGTTAAAGCTAAGTATAGACCAATTATTTTCCCATTCAACAAGAAGAGCCCTTAAGATTGTGTGATAGTATATAAACTAAGTTGCAGTGAGAAAATGATACAATATCCCCTCTCTGTCCACTTACAAGATACTAACACAAAGGTTGTTCATACTTCAGAGTGTTAGATCTTCAAGAGCCCTTCTGCTCACCTACTTGAACCATACTTAAGTTCAGGCAGTTTGTATTTTGGGGTTTTAGTATGTCTGTATGTATATTTATTTATTTTTTAAAATATAATCTTTATACTCAACATGGGGCTCACATTTACAACCCTGAGATCAAGAGGCACATGCTCTACTGACTGAGCCAGTCAAGTACACCTAGAATCCTTATCTTGGCTGCCATGTTTTCAGACATTTTGTGTAACTTATGTAAGTTAATATGGTAGTAGAAATACCTTTGGTTGGTTCTAATGGGAATTGGGCTCTGAATCCATTTACATTTATAGGGGAGATTATGACCCTGCACTGTTACTGGAAATAGACACTTCCATTTGGATCCCTGCAGAGTCTAAACCAGGCTGTGGTTACCTTTGTTCCAAGGCCCGGTCTCCCACTGGGATGGTCTAGAGTCTTAAGAGAAATAATGCAGTTTCTGGAGGAGTCATGCAGAGCCCAGACTCCTAGGGAATGGATTGTAATAGAAAATGGATTTCATAAATCACAATCAATTTTAGTCATAGCTGCCAAACCGATGATGCTCCTGAGCCGGCCATCACATTCTCATCTCAGAAGGGAAATTAACATGGGAAGACTAGTATGTAAGAACTAGAGGAGAGGTCGTTAGATCAAGTTAGGAGTTTTTTAAATGAATTTATCAGAAGTGAGTCACCTATCAGTACTTGATAATTGTGACAGCTAATTAAGGACCTTTCCCTAAACTCCGTGCTGTTCATATAGTACCAGTTAAAACTATACCACAGTCTTGCTTTATCTAGACTTCTTAAAATCACTTTTTGGCCTTCTTTTTAGAGGTAGATTTCTCTATTATGGTTTACAGTGAAATAAATTAATTCTATCAGTAAACCCTCTCTGAATCAATTGTGGGGTTAATTCAAGAACTCTGCTCTATTGTCCCTAGATTTGGATTTATTTGCTCCCTCAAAATAGATATTCTTTCCTTGACTTGCTTACTTTATCCTTTATCTTGAATCTCTATTTATTTTATGTTTGTGGACTTATGTCCATATTGGATTTTTTTAATAAAAACATTTGCAGAGTTTGACTAGAAGAAAATCATCTAGAAATAAACCACAATGATTATAAGCAATTTATAATGTTAAATACCAAAAAGGTAATAAAATCAATTGCAAATGATGTAAAAACACTGTCATTTAATATATATGGCAAATTTCTTTGGGGAAAAAGTTTGGATAATTATTTTCTTTCTAAAGTTGTGATAATTATTTTCTTTCTAAATTAGATAAAGTTAAAGATCATGTTTTAAAATTACCTGGGTTGTTTATCAAAATATTGCAACAACCCTTCTTTCCACTTTGTTAGCCATAGTAGATAAATACTGACCTGCTTCTGTGGGGAAAGCTTACATGTTGAGAAGTATAGGATTTTTTTTTTTTCCTTCAGTGACAAAACCTTTCTTGATTGAAGCTTTTATTTCCTGGTTTTCAAACCTATACTTGCTATGGTTGCAAATAATATTCCATAGTCCTGTAGGGATACCCAATTTCCCACATGATTTAGCCTTTTTTTTTTTTTTTGTCTGTACTTCAACTTGACTAGAAGTTTCATAAGTCATATGTTGACGGATTCTAATCCTTATAGACCTTATTAAGACACCAGACTAACTGCAGACAGTCTGATTCAAAACAAACCAGGTAATTACATTCCCAGGAGTCTCTGGGCTTATTACACTTGAACAGCTTTGTTAAAAACCTTTCCTAAATACTATATTGAAAAGATAATTGTGGCTATTAAGCAACATGGAGTAAAAACTGAGAATGATTTTCATTTTATATATTTCTATAGTTTAGGCTAGAAAATGTAGATTTTTGTTTTACATAGGAAATATTCCTTAAAAGTATATTTATTCAGCTTAAATTTACCTCTAATATCCAGCCTTCTGTAATAAATACTATTTTGAAACCCTGATTTCCAATTTAGATAACTTCTGAAAGATTTGTGTAAATTAGATACAGAAATGTTTCATTATTAACACGTACTCTTACAGATAATTTATTGTTACTAATTTTTTTAAATTTAGTGTTTATTACTGATTTTTGGGATGTCTGGGGGGAGATCGGTCCTTTTCTTTCAAGTGTTCTGAGTTGTAAGGATTGGTGGGTCATCTAGATTTCCACTGCACCTTTGAATCCACTCTTGCATTAGCTACTAAGGTAACATCAGATGTCAGTTCCTATGCAGATAGTGAAGCTTGGAAAATTCCAGATGATTGATTGGAACTAAAGGTGAAGGGGAGATGTCTCAGTGTGTAAGGGGAGAAAAGATTTCCACTGAAATAGTTAAATTATTATTTGTGTAATAAATAACTTAAAAATATAAATATCAATTCAATAGTATTAAATGCATGTTTAATTATAAAACTTCAGTTGGAAAAAGACAGTGACTTCAGTGTCTCCTCTTAAATTTTATGTCACTTTCACTTTATATGTCATTGGGTATGAATTCAATTTTTATAAGTAGAATTTTATTTAAAAATAAGTGATGGGGTGCTTGGGTGGCTCAGTCAGTTAAGTGTCTGACTCTTGGTCTTGGCTCAGGTCATGGTCCCACGGTTTGTGAGACTGAGCCCCATGTTGAGCTTCTCACTGACAGTCCAGAGCCTGCTTGGGATTCTCTTTTTTTACCTTTCTATCCCTCCCCCACTCAGGTGTGTTCCCTCTCTCTCTCTCTCTTTAAATAATTAAGAAAAAGTGATGAACAACTATTTTTATTAAGAAAAAGTGATGAACAACTATTTTTATGTTAATTTCTACCTTCCTTACAGAACTTTTTTTCCTGTACAGCATTTTCATAATATAGATTTTCAATAAATATTTGACAAACATAGGAAGAAAAGTCAGGAGGCCCTGGGTTCAAATCATGGTGATTCACATTTCTAGCAAATTTCAGTTTCCTCATGTTATATCTGTCTAGCTATGCCCACAATAGTAATACCTCCTTTACATGGCTGATGGAAAACTTAAATAAGGTGGTATAGAGGAAAAGCACAGGCTAGGCAAATATTAGTTATTATTTGTTTGTTTTGAGAGAGTGAGTACATGTGCACATGGTGGGGGAGGGGAAAGGACTGGAGAGAGGGAGAGAGAATCTTAATCCAGCATGAAGCCCAACATGGAGCATGGTGTGAGTTCATGACCTGAGCTGAAATCAAGAGATGGGTGTTTACTCAACTGAGCCACCTAGATATTCTTAATTCTTGTTTTTTTGATACTACGTTTGATGAATTTAAATTATAAGGGGTTGCCTTTTGTGGTTCAACCTTGTTAACAACCTTGTTAACAAAGGTTATCTTCATTTAAGTCCTCATTAGCATCACTGCAAACTGAGGCTACACTTTGGTAATCGACTGAGTTCATACAGCCATTATTGTACTTTTTTCATCAGGACCACTAGATATTGGGGCGGGGGAGAGAATCACTAAAATTAGGGAGAAGGGGATCTAAGATGGTGGTGTAGGAAGACCCTGAACTCATCTCCTCTCAGGAACACAACAAACTTACCACTCTCTATAAAATATATTTCCTCTGACATGGAGGAACTGGATAGTTAGATGAACAATGTATTCACAACAATTCAACATATTCACAAGAGATGCACTGAGAAGAATAAAAGGAAAGACATGAACTTGCTCTGGACCCCACTGAAGATGTGGTGACCCCATAGTCAGGAAGGATCCCCAAAATATGGGACTCTTTTAAGCAGTGAAGGGACTGTTCTCCACACCAGGCATCCCAACCTTTTGAGCTGGCACTGGAAAGATGAACCCCCAAAATATCTGGCAGTGAAAATCAGGGCAATAAAAATCAGTAGAATCATAAAACTATAGGGAACAGAAATCCCACTCTTACAGAACTTGTGCACAAACTCATCCACCCTGAGATCCAAGACAAAAGCAACAGATTGAAAAGTGTCTAAGCCATAAGCAAGGGAGACACACTAATTTTAAAGCAGCTGCTGGAGAGGCAGGAGTCTTCAGGGACTTTATTCAGGGATGGAAGTCCTGGAAGACACCATTTTTATAATCACATCCTTAACGTGCTGGTAACAGAGCCAAAGGGCACAATTTTGGGTGCCCTCCCTCTAACCTGTGCATACCAGAGAGAATGATCTGCCTACGCTGTACCATAACTGAACTGGGTGAGAATCCAGACCCTGACTCATACAACATAACACCCAAGCCCCAACAGGGCCAAGTCAGAATCCTGAGCCCCATGCTCCTTGCTCATCAGTGGAGAGGCAAACAGCCTGAGTAAGCACCCTGGGCCCTGTCCAGCCCTCACAGATACTGGGCTACACAACTGGCTAACAGAGTACCCTGAGCCTTGCCCTCCCTGTTGGCACCCAAGATACAACTGATTGGGTGAGCATCCTGAACCACAGCTACCCTGCACATAAATGGGATGGGTGAGTGCCCTGGGCTCTGCACAGCAGCTGTAGCCCTATCACAGCTGCTGGAGAATAGCCTATATGAGGGATACCTGTATAGTGCCTGGCTCTGGTGACCAAGCCTAGCTCTCGTGACCAAGGGAGATTGTACTTCTGGCCCACATGGAACAACTCATATAGAAGACCAGTCCTTCGAGACTAAGGGAGGTAGCTTTTTGATTAATACATAAAAACAAACAGAAATAGGCAAAATAAGACAGAGGAATATGTTCCAAGCCAAAAACATGGCAAACCCCTGAAAAAGATCTTAATAAGATGGAAATAAGGAACCTATGTAACAAAGAACTCAAAGTAATGGAAATAAAGACGTTCACTGAACTCGGGAGAACAGTTAGGTGAACACAGCAAGAACTTTAACAAAGAGATAGAAAATAAAAGAAAGTACCAAACAAAAGTCACAACTGGACTGAAAAATGCACTATAGGGGAATAACAGCATTACAGATGAAAGAGAAGCACAAATCAACAAGCTGGTAGACAAAGCAACAGAAAACATCCAGACAGAGCAGCAAAATGAAAAAAGGAGTTAAAAGAAATGAGGATACATTAAGGGAGCTCATAGATAATATCAAAGGGAAATAACGTTCTCATTATTATTATGAATAATTATATGCTAACAAATTAGACAATCTAGAAGAAATGGATAAATCCCTAGGAACATACAGCTGAATCGTGAAGAAATAGAAAGCCTGAATGAAGCAACTACTAGTAATGGAACTGAGACAATAATCAAAAACTTCCCCAAAACAAAAGTCTAGGTCAGATGGATTCACAAGTAATTTTTAACGAACATTTAAAGATAAGTTAATACCTAAACTCCTCAAATTATTCCAAAAATTTAAGAGGAAGGAATGATGCCAAACTCATTTTACAAGGCCAAACATTACCTTGTTATTAAAATCAAAGACAGGAAAAAAAATTACAGGCCGATATCCCTGATAAACATAAATACAAATGCTCAACAAAACATTAAAAAACACCATATACCTTGACCAAGTGGGATTCATTTCAGGATGTAAGGATGGTTTAACACCCCAAATTAATCAACACAATACACCACATACCATAATGAGGAATAAAAGTTGTAGGATCATTTCAGTAGACGTAGAAAAAACATTTGACAGAACTCAGCATCCTTTTATGATAAAAACTCTCAACAAAGAGCATTTAGAGAGAATATATCTCAACATAATGAAGGCTGTATAGGACAAATCCACAACTGATATCATATTAAATGGTGAATATCTGAAAACTTTCCCTCTAAGATCAGGAAAAAGACAAGGATGCCCACTCTTGCCACTTTTATTCAACATAGTATTGGAAGTCCTAACCAGAGCAACTAGGCAAAAAACGAAAACAAAACCAAAAACACCAAAACCAAAACCAAACCAAACCAAAATGAAACAAACAAACAAAAAAACAAAAATAAAAGTCATCCAAATTGAAAAATAAAAGTAGTAAAGCTGTCACTATTTTCAGATGACATTATACTATATATAGAAAACACTGAATAACCCATAAAATATGTTAGAATAAATGAATTCAGTAAAATTGTAGGATATGAAATTAATACATAAGAATCTGTTTTTAGGCACTAATGATCAACTATGAGAAAGAGAAATTAAGAAAACAATCCAATTTATGATTGAATCATAAAGAATAAAATACTTAGGAATAAATTCAACCAAGGAGGTGAAATACCTGTACCCAGAAAACCATAAGCCACTGATGAAAGAAACTGAAGATAACACGAGTGAATGGAAAGATATTTGGTACTCAGAGATTGGAAAATTAACATTTTTAAATGTTTGTAATACCCAAGGCAATCTACAGATTTAATGCAATTCCTATCAAAATAATATTTTTTACAGAAGTAGAACATATAATCCTAAAGTTTACATGGAACCACGAAAGACCCCACAGAGCCAAAGCAATCTTGAGAAAGACCACAGCTGGAAGAATCACCATTACAGATTTCAAGATATACTGTAAAGCTGTACTAATCAAATTAGCTGTACTAATCATGGTACTGACACAAAAACACACAGATCAATGGAGTAGAATAGAGAGCCCAGAAATAAACCCCCCACTTATATGGTCAATTAATCTATGACAAAGGAGGGAAGAATATGCAATGGGGAAAAGACAGTCTCTTCAAATGAAGCTGGGAAAACGACAGCTACACAGAAAAGAATGAAACTGGACCACTTTCTTATACACAAAAATAAACTCAAAATGGATTAAAGACCTAAATATGAGACATAAAACTCTTAGAAGAAAACAGAGGGTAAGTTATATTACATTGATCAAAGCAGTATTTTTTTGGACAGGTCTTCTCAGGCAAGTGCAACAATAGCAAAAATAAACAAATGGGCCTATGCCAAAAATAAAAAGCAGAGAAAAAAAAATTAACAAATTTAAAGGGCAACCTATGGAATGAGAGAAGATATTTGCAAATGGTAGCTGAGTAATTATTACCAATAAGGGGTTGGTATCCAAAATATATAAAGAATTCATACACTTCAAAAACAACAACAAAAATCAACACAATTAAAACACGGGCAGAAGACCTGAATAGGCATTTTCCAAAGTAGGTATATGGATGGCCAATGGGCACATGAAAAGATGTTCAGCATCAGTAATCATCAGAGAAATGCAAATCAAAATTACAATGAGAGATTACCTCATACCAATCCAAATAGCTATTATCAAAAGGACAAGAAATGACGAGTGCTGATGAGGGTGGGCAGAAAATGGAACCCTTGTGCACTGTTGGTGGGAATGTAAATTGGCACGGTCACTTGGAAAACCGTATAGAGGATCCTCAAAAATTTAAAAATAGAAATACCATATGGTCTAGAAATTCTACTTTTGGGTGTTCAACAAAAATGAAAATACTAATTCAAAAAGACATATATACCCCATATTCTTTGCAGCATTTTTTCAACAGCCATGATCTGAAAGCAATCTTTGTCCATCAAAAAATGAATGGATAAATAAGATGTGAGATATATGTATGTATGTACACACATATAAGATGATGTAATATTACTCGGCCATTAAAAAGAATCAAATTTTGCCATTTGTGATAACCTAAAAGGTATTATGCTAAGTGAAATAAGATAAAGACAAATACTGTATGATTTGATTTATACTTGGAATCTAAAAAATAAACAGAACAGAAGCAGTTCATAGATACAGAGAATAAACTGATGGTTGCCAAAGGGGAAGGAGTTGGGGAATGGGCAAAATAGGTGGAGAGGATTATAGGTACAAATTTCCAGTTACAAAATATAGAAGTCAAACGGATGTAATTTACAGCATAGGGAATACAGTCAATTCCCTACATACAATACAGGAACTTTGTATGGTGACAAATAGTAACTGGGCCTATGAAGGTGATCGTTTCATAATGTCTAAAAATATGAATCACTGTGTTACATGCCTGAAACTAATACAACATTATAGGCCAATTATAAATCAATAAAAATCATTTAGGGGATTTAATAGGAGAGCTCTGATGCTCTCATGCATAGTTTGCTTCTCACACTTCATATTAAATCTCCTATAACTGTAATAATTGCTCAGCTATCTAGAATGATTTAGCAATAACTGTTGAAAAGGTATTAAGAAGAGGGTTTTAATTAGCCTGTTATTCACTGACTTATGAATCAAAGAAAACTGAGTTTTAACATCTGCCACCCTATTATTTTTTTCTAATTTTTTTATTAATCTGAAGTATAAATTACACAATGTTGAAGTATTGAATTATACAATTTTCTTCAGAAAAATAAATGCTTCTAGAAAATTTTTCCTGATCTCTTCACTCATAATTTGAATATATTCTAAACTTTTAAGAGAATGTACCAAAAAATAGGAGCTTTCCTGTTAGCCTGAAGACTCAAGTCCTTAGGAAAAAAACACATGTGTTTTAAGTACAGAGAATGCTCACTTATCAGGCCAACCATTTTTCCAAAGGGTTTATGGAGACCTGCCCTTTTACAGAGCTGGTACTCACTTCACATTTTCTACCTCCATCTCATTAATGTAGGAGGAACACCAGGAAGCTGAGAAGTACCTTTTCTGGAGAGGGGTGTTTATGAAGGTAGCTATACCCTTCACCTCACCTTCTACGGTGGTGAAGAGAGCATTTTACTGGTATTTCTTCTAGAACCTTGGGTGGGGAATAGGAAAGTCACTGATGACAATTGGGGGTGTCCACAATAAGGGGACACAGACACCTTTTTCCATGATAGTGAAAATGTGCGCCAGAGGGTTAATGAGCTTAAAACAATCACCAGCAAGATCTCCACTGACCTCCCTTTTTCTTCACAGGAATATTTTAACCTCATCTTTTAGAGGCCAATAACAGGAAGAGCTCCTGCTGGCCTAGACCAGTTTAAGCTTGACCAGTGACACAACTATGCAGACGGACCCTGGAGTGTCCCACAGTTACTTCTACCTCCACCCAGTGAGGAACACAAGCTTCTTAACAAAACATAGGATACGTGCCTAGACCTGTTTTCTAAGTATGCCTGCGCAACCTTAAGCCCACCTCTACATATGATGACAAAACTCCCTTTTCTGAATATTCATCCTACCTAAATAAAAAAAATCCACTCATTCTCACATGGGGAGTCATGTCTTTGGAAGTTATTCCCTGTGATCTCCTTATTTGCTGTAAATAAAGTTTCCTTTGTTTGACACCTCCACGGGGTGCACTCTCTATCTGTAATGACTGGGTTCAGGACAGCTCTCCCTCCCGCCGGATGTGCCTCTTTGGCGTATGAAGTATCTTGAGCTGAAAGCGGCTGAAGCCCTTTGGATTCAGGAGAAACTTTTGTCCCTCCCTTAACCACACAGAAGCAGCCAAACTGCTGGTCTTCCCCAGAATAAGGGCTATTAACAGATAAATTTTATCTGAATGACCCATGTATATGGTCGGGCAAACACCTAATTACCAAACATGTGGTCTTATCACCCTGTGAATTGCATTCCTTTCCTCTGAAGTCCCAGATCCACCACCCTCTTCTTAGTTCAGGATGACATATATACCTCATTTACCTGTCTTTGGAATTTCCAGGTCTGTGCAGATTCCTTGTGCATACGCTATTAAATTTTATTTTCTCCTGTTAATCTGTCTCATGGCAACTTGATTCTTAGTCCAGCTAGAAGGATCTTTGAGGGGACAGGAATTCTTACTCCCTGACAGTAACTCACCAAGGAGTGAACTCAGGTTAGTTTGATTACAAAAAGATTCTTGCCTTGCCCTTGTACACGTGGGGAAAGAGCATTAGGGACATGGCATTGTGAATCTGACCAGGTGGGAAGAATTACTTCTTTACCAGAGAGGCCTAGAGTGTAAGGACTCTTGAGATCTTATTTATGAGAAAGTGTGAGTTAGAGAGTTCCAGTGGTTCACACCAGGCTATAAAGCCCATTAGAAACTGAAATTTTACAGGGATCAAGTTTCCCTAGTTTCAGACCTACTTTATTCTTTCTTCCTCCCAGTAACTTGAACTCTTTCTCTCTTGATCTTTTAATCCAGAGATCATTATGTTATCTCACTTTAAAGTAATCTTTGGCTGGTTTCAACTACAGAATATTTTCTGAAGTTCCTAACAGTAAAACATTTTCTAAACAAGAGAGAGTAGCTAACTTATATTTACAGATTACACCTTCCTACTTAACGTATTTTATTTCCCTGGCCTGTAGTCTCGTCAGTCCTCTTCAAACTTGGTAGCTGTACCACCCACGGGGTCTGTTTTTGTTTTAACATTCTTGGGTCCTGTTTTCAGAAATTCCAAGTAGACTGACCCACAAGAAAATATATTTACTAGAAGATAAACAGGTGATTTTGATGATGAGCAAGATTTGTAAATCTAATACCTAATATATTTCTAATGTAAATGTGGTCCTTAGGTCAGCATCCCCTGTGAACTTGTTACTAATGCCGACTCAGTGCTGCTCCCAGATACACTTTATTCACATTCACATTTTAATAAGATCTCCCAGGTGATTAGTAGGCAATATAGTTTGAGAAGCATAACTCTAACACTCATCTCTGCAAGCAAAATCTTTCAGGATCTGAACTAAATGCTATGAGAACCTCATGGACTATCTGGAAAACCCCCTGGCTCATTCTTTCTTTGGCCCATATAGATGAACGTTTATTTCTACTATTGTTCCCCACACGGGAACAGTGCATGCTAAACCCACTATTTTTTTATTTTTATTTTTCTAATTCCTTGAAATTCCTATGATTATTTCTGGACTTGGGATGTCCTTCCCTTTTGGGGGAGCTCCTGTCTATTTCTGATTGTTGTTATTAGGGTTTCTGCTGAATTCCTTAGACCTCCTCTCACCCTGTCTAAAT
Source organism: Hyaena hyaena (assembly GCF_003009895.1). Taxonomy (NCBI): domain Eukaryota; kingdom Metazoa; phylum Chordata; class Mammalia; order Carnivora; family Hyaenidae; genus Hyaena; species Hyaena hyaena. Next base: position 1,812,395 of record NW_024080916.1, on the reverse strand, counting down.
TGGTTTCTGAACCCTAATCCCTAGACACTCCCTATCATATTATCCTGCCTCATTCTTTCTGTTCATTCTCACTATTTGAAATTACCTAGGTTGTCTACTTGATGAAGTTTTGGGGTCATGGTGGGGTTTGGAGCTGATGGCCAAGAAAGAATTCTTGAAGACATCTTTGGTGCAAAAAAAGGTAATTTTATTAAAGCACAGGTATAGGACCCATGGGTAGAAATTGCTGCACGGGTTTGTGAAGAATGACTGGTTATATATTATGGATGTGGAGGAGGTAAAGTCAAAAGGGAAAGTTTCCAAAGAGATTTTCATATGCTAAAGACTCATAGATTACTGGAAGCCTAGCTATTGTCAAGCTAAGGTTGTTTTTCCCTCTAGCAAGGCATTAACACTAAGACAGTAGGGAGTTCCTGGACTTTAGGCTATTGATGGGATTGCCTTTTTCTTTTAAACTAGTGGGGACTCTTATCAGCTTAACCATTTCTGTTTGTTTGCTTGTTTGTTTGTTTTGTCCCTTCCTGTTTTTGGAGAGCCAGGAGTGTCCAAAGAATATCATATTATATCCCACCTTGGAGGTGGGGGGGAAGGGAGTGCTATCTTGTACTTTACCCTCAGCCTCCTTTATGCTTCCTCATCATACTTATTTCCCTTCCCTGGAGGGAAGCTTCTGGAGGAAAAGGACCTTCTCTGTCCCTTGAAATAGAGATTCCATAATATGGTGAGTAGTTCATTTATTTTCTGAACTATATCAAATTTGAATTGTTATGTCTTCATTACTTTTTCAAATTAATAATTTCCTGAGGCCTCAAAATTTTCAAAAGATACATATCTGTGTGGAAACACACACACACACGCGCGCACACACACACACAGTCTCTTGTTCTCAGTGTCAAAAGCATAGAACCTCAGTGAGATATATTGAATAAGAATTATTTTTGAAAAGAAATATTTCTTGTAAGTTGTCTTTTCAAAAGAGAGAGAGAATAGATCTTCAATGGAATAATATTTGTAGTTGAGAAACTCTTTAAACTTGTAGAATTTATAGTAGGGGTCTAACCACAACAAAAATTTGTAAAATTAAAAGAAACAAAGTAACCATACATAACCCATTTTGTAATTGAAATGATCCTTGGAAATATATCCTTGCATAAAGTGGAAGTTTGGGAAGCCCTACAAGGCTTCAGTAGGGGAATGAATAAACTGCGGTATATCCAGACAATGGAATATTATTCAGAGCAAAAATGAAAGGAACTATTAGGACTTGAAAAGACCTAACAGAAACTTAAATGCACGTTACTAAATGACATGCCAGTCTGAAAAGGCTACATACTATACGATTCCAACAATATGGCATTCTAGAAAAGACAAAACTATAGAGACAGTAAAAAAACTAGTTGTAGGGAAGATAAACATGCAGAGCACAGAAGATTTTAGGGCAGTGAAAATATTCTGTATGATAATTATATTGGATATATGTTATTACAACATTTGTCCAAACCCACAGAGTAGACAATACTGAGAATAAATCCTAAAATTCATGCATTATGGGTTTTGGTGATTTATGGACTTTGGGTGGTTATGATGCGTTAATACAGATTCACCTTTGGTAAAATAGGAACCAATCTGGTGAGTGATATTGATAATGGAAGAGGCTATACATGTATGGGAGTAAGAGGTATATGGTACTCTGTATCTTTTTCTCAGTGTTTTTGTGAAATTAAAACTGCCTAAGAAAATAAAGTCTTAAAAAAAGGAGACAAGAGCTTCTTGGAGTTTTGATCCAAGATGGATCAAATTTGTAAATTAATTTCCTCCCAAGCACACAACTGAATCAACAGTTACACATGAAGCAAGTCCCTCTGAAAGAAATCCAGAGATTAGTTGAGTGAATCCTATAGTCAGGAAAATAAGAAAATATCCACATCATCTATACTGAAATGGGCAGAGAGGGCAGAGACACACTTTTATCATGAACTTTACTGTTAGCATAGAACCGTGAAATCAGGAAGAAACTCCCAACTCCCAGCTTCTCCCTGAGAAGCATGATGTCTGGACTCCAAATCTGGCACCCCAGATTTTAAGACTTCCAGTTGAGGGACAAGCCCTAAAATAACTAGCTCTGAAAACCAATGAGGCACACATCCAGAAGGACCAAAAGACTATAGCAAGCAAAGAAATAGTTCTTAAGGAGCCTACAAGAATTCACTATGGCTATTCCCCCAGGGCTCAGCACAGAGGCAGTAGGGGGAAAAAATGCCTCCTCCATCTTTCCCTGAAAGAAACCTATTTGTATACCTTAAAAATTTCTGCCAAAGTCCGACTGTTAATTTAACATTCATATAGAGGATGACCATGTGATCCTCCTGCAAGACCAGGGAAATCTATGGATATTTCCCATGACCTCTTTCTCTAGCCCACTCCAAGTAACCAAAATCTCCAAGGAAGGAACTTGCACACATGTCCAGTACCCCAGCTATTGGGGCTGTCAACCAAGGGACAGACACCTGGATCATCTGGCTCTCGTAGCCAACAGGGCTTACATTCATGAGGATTCACACATGACTATAGCAAAGAAATAGTTCTTAACTGTTTCCCAGGGACTGCCTTCACAAACCCACAGGACAGTAGCAAACAATGAAGCAGTTCTTAATGGGTGCAGAAGCATTCTCTGCCTCCCACAGTTATACCCAGGGCCCATCCCTTAGTTTCTCCATGGAGGCACCCAATGATGTACTTTCCCAGCTGCTGTTTGAGGGTCCTGCTGCCAAACAGGTTTCATTCAGGTGTTGTCTGTGATCCTCTCCTTTGGGACACTGATAGTTTTGATACATGGTCAACTACTGTGAGCCACTAATAACAAAGAAGTAACCTGAACAATCACAAAAAATTGAGAGACAACCAAGAGCTCAGACACAAGTGGACAATAAGTTTCATCTTTTGCTCAGTACTGTTCCTCAAAAGTGGGAAATGTGACAACATTATCTAATGTGCAGAAACCACCACAGAGACTCAAAGAAAATGAATAAGCAGAGGAATGTATTCCAAACAAAAGAACAAACTAAAACTATAGAAACAGACCTTAATGAAATGGAGACAGTGATATATCTGATAGAGTTCAAATATCAGTCATAAAGATATGCTTACAAAGCTCAGGGGAACAATGCATGAACAAAGTGAGGATTTCAACAAAAAGAAAATGTAAGAAAAGCACCAAACAGAAATCACTCAGCTGAAGTATACAATGATTAAACTGAAAAATTCAATAGAAGTGTCCAACAACCAGTTAGATAAAGCAGAAGTGGGGGTCAATGAACTTGAATACAGGGCAGTGGAATTCATCCAGTCAGAGCAGTGAAAAGCAAAAAGAATAAAAAGGAGGGAAAGAGGGACTTTACAGGACAACATGAAGAGGAACAATATTTGTATTATAGGGATCCAAGATGAAGAAGAAATGAGAGAAAGGGGCAGAAAAATTATTTAAAGACACAATGGCTGAAATCATCCTTAATCTGGGGAATGAATCAGATATCCAGATTTAGAAAGCCCATAGAAATCCAACAAGATGAATCTAGAGACTCATATCAAAACATGTTATATTTAAATTGTCAAACTTTAAAGACAAGGAAAGAATGTCAAAATGCAAGTGGGGGAAGAGCAGAGAGAGAGAGGGAGACACAGAATCCAAAGTAGGCTCCAGGCTCTGAGCTGTCAGCACAGTGCCCTATGAGGGACTTGAACCCATGTACAGTGAGATCATGACCTAAGCTGGCGTTGGACACTTAACCGACTGAGCCACCCAGGTGCCCCTATCTATAGATTCTATACCATTAAAGCTATTCACCAGAAATGAAGAAGAGATAAAGACTTCCCTGAACAAACAAAAGCCAAAGAAGTTTATATCACTAGATTTTTCTTACAAGAAATGCTAAAGGAACTTCTTTGAGTAGTAGTAAAAGTATGCTTAGTCACATCACAAAAACTTAAGAAAGTAGTGCAAAATATACTGGTAATGGTAAATATATAGTTGACATTAGATTCTATAATATAGTAACAGTGGTGTGCGGTTCACTTAAAACTCTAGTTTATAAGTTAAGGAACAAATGTAGTAAAAATAACCCTAGCTACAATAATCTATTGTTACACAATATAAAATATATAGAAACTAATATCAACAACCTAAAATGTGAGGTGGGGTAGAAGTAAAAGTGTAAAATTTAGGCACCATGTTGAATTTAAGTTGTTATCAGTTTAAAATAGGCTTTACAATTTTAAGACATATATTTTTTAAATTTAATTTTTTAATGTTTATTTTTGAGAGAGAGAGAAGGACAGAGTGTGAGTGGGGGAGGAGCAGAAAGAGAAGGAGACGCAGAATCCAAAGCAGGCTCCAGGGTTCTGAGCTTTCAGTATAGCTCCTGATGCAGGGCTTGGACTCATGAGCCATGCAACCATAACCTGAGCTGAAGTTGGACGCTTAACCAACTGAGCTACCCAGGTGCCCCCAATTTTAAGGTATTTTATATAGTTCCCATGGAAACCACAAGGAGAAAATCTGTAGTAATTACACAAAAGAACATGATAAAGAAGTTAAAGCATACCAATAGCAAAGACATCAATCTAAAATAAAATTTTAAAAGAATTAAAAAAATAAAATAGGGGCACTTGATGGCTCAGTCAGGTAAGCATCTGACTGGCTTAGGTCATGAGCTGAGGATTTGTGAGTTTGAGCCCCACATTGGGCTCTCTGCTGTCAGCATGGAGCGTGTTTTGGATCCTCTATCCCCTTCTCTTTCTGCCCCTCCCCAGATCATTCTCTCTCTCTCAAAATAAATAAACTATAAAAATAAAACCAAAAAAAACCAAAATTAAACAAAAAACGCCACTATGAGATATTGCCTTATGCCTTTTGGAATGGACACCACCAGAAGAATAAGAGATGACAAATGCTTACATGTTGTGGAAAAAGGAACACTTGTGCTCTATTAGCAGAAATGTATATTAAAAATGTATATATGAAAAAAAAGTATGGAGGATCCTCAAAAAATTAAAAATAGAACAACTATATAATCCAAGCAATTATACTTCTGGTAATAAGGCAAAGGTAACAAAAACACTAATTCAAAAAGATATCTATACTTCCATGTTCATAGAAGCATTATTTACAGTAGCTCAAACAAGGAAACAAACTATGCTTCCCTCAATGAATGAATTGATAAAGAAGTTTGTGTGTGTGTGTGTGTGTGTGCGCACATGCGCGCGCACACACACACACAGGAATATTATTCAACCACAAAATTGAAAATTTCCTATCATTGTCAACCACATGGAAGGACCCTAAGGACACTATGCTTAGTGAAATAAGTTAGAGAATGACAAACTCTATGATTTCATTCATATGTAGAATCTAAAAACAAAAGCAGAAAACAAAAAAATCCCATCCCAAATGTATAGAAAAAAAGATTACACTTGTGGTTGCCAGAGGCAGGTAGTGGGGGAAGGGGGAGGTGGAGGAGGGTACTCAAAAGTACAAACTTCTAGTTGTAAGATAAATAAGTGCTTGTGATGCCATGTGCATGATGATTATAGCTAATGTTGCTGTATGATATATAGGAAAGTTGTTTAGAGACTAAATTCTGCGTTCTCAGTACAAGGGGAAATTTTTTTCCTTGTTCTTTCCTTTCATTGTTTCTAGATAAGAATGGATGTTAGCTGAAGTTAGTGTTTTTATCATTTCACATTATATGTAAATCAAACCATTATTTTGTATGCCTTAAATTTATACAGTGATGTGTGTCAACAATTTTTCAGCAAAACTGGGAAAAAAAAGATTGAAACCATACCACATTTCTTTTCTGGCCACAATGATATGAAACTAGAAATTGTTAACAGGAGGAAAACTGGAAAATTCACAAATACATGCAATTAAATGACACGCTCATGAATAACAAGTGTAGAAAAAAAGAAACGTAAAAAAAAGTATCGTGAGACAAATGAAAATAAAAACACAACATGGCAAAACTATGGAATGCAGTAAAATGAGTCCTAAGAGGGAGGTTTATAGCAATAAACACCTACTTAAGAAACAAAAAAGATCTCAAACAACATAACTCAATGTTTAAGGAACTAGGAGAACAAAACAAAACAGCCCTAACTTAGCAGAAAGAAAGAAATAATATAGATTAGAGCAGAAAGAATTGAAATAAAGAGCAAGAAAAAAATAGAAAACATAAAACTACAATGTGAGATTCTTTGAAAAGATAAAAAAACATGACAGACTTTTAGGTACACTAGCCATGGAAAAAACAGAAAGGACTCAAAAAATTATAAATAAAATGGAGATATTACAGACTGATATCACAGAAATATAAAGGATCACAAGAGGCTAGCTACTATGAAAAACTATACAACTATGAATTGAACAACTTAGAGTAAATAAAAAATTCTTAGACTGAACAAGAAATAAAAAATCTGAATAGACCAATTACTAGTAAGAAGATTGAATCAGTAATAAAAAAAATCTCCCAATGAAGAAAAGCTCAGGACCAGATAGATTTACTGGTGAGTTTTATAAAACATTTAAAGAATTAGCAACAATCCTTCTCAAACTTTTTCAAAAAAAATCAAAGAGGAGGAAATACTTCAAAATTCATTTTATGAAGCAAGCATTACTTTCATGTTAAAGCCAGAAAAGACCACCACTGGAAAACTACAGCCAATATCCTTGATGTATATGAATGTAAAAATGCTCAAAAAATTAATAAAATATAAGAAAAAAGTCATATGGACATTTCGATAGATGCAGAAAAAGCATTTGACAAAATACAACTGATTCGTGATGAAAACTCTTAACAAATATACACATAGAGGGAATCTACCTCAATATAACAAAAGCCATATATGACAAACGCAAGTTAACATCATACTCAGTGGTGAAAGGTTGAAAATTTTTCCTCAAAGATCAGGAATAAGACTAAGATGCCTACTCTTACCACTGCTATTTAATATAGTAGTAGAAGTTCTATCCAGAGAAATCTGACAAGGAAAATAAAATGCATCACAATTAGAACTGAAATAAAATTGGGGTGCCTGGGTGTCTCAGTTGGTTAAGTATCTGACTTCAGCTCAGGTCATGATCTAATGGTTTGTGGGTTTGAGCACTGCATCTGGCTCTGTGCTGACAGCTCAGAGCCTGGAGCCTGCTTCAGATTCTGTGTTTCCCCTTTTCTCCACCTCTCCCCAACTCACATTCTCTCTCTCTTAAGAATAAACATTAAGAAAAAGTTAAAGGGCATGGATTTAACACGGTGGAGAAGTAAGGGGACCTGAATTTCCCTTATCCCTCAAACACAGCAGGATTAAGGCCAGAAGACTTGGAATTTCAGGAATCTTAGCTAGAGTGTCAGAAACATCTCCAGGGGCCCACAGGGAAAACTTGGCGGGCCATAGGCGCGTGCTTGTACACTGGGAAAGATAAAACAGGCAGTGCAGGCATGGAGGGGAGGGATCTCCTTCTGTGGAAGGAAAAAAGGAAGAGAAAGAGTCTGTGGAAGTGTAGGACTGAATTTGGACAAGAGAAAAACCACAGACTGGGGAACTGAAAAAAAATGGAGAAAGAATCGATTTCTACCTCATTCTAGGGTTGTGGGGCTTTCTCTGGACTGCGGCTGGCTGCCCTGGTCCTGGTCCTGGGGAGAAGGCGAGCCAGCTCTGGGCTCAGTAGTCAGCTCAGAGGCACAGTTGGAGAAAGCAGTCCACTCTCTTGAGTGCTGTGGGAAGAAGGCATATAGCCTGCAAGGACAAAAGGCCCTACAGGTGCCCACGAGCCAGAGACTCTTAGTTGATGAGCTGGACAGAATGGCACTTCCCTAGAACCATGGCATGTGGAGCTGGACCCTTTAAGACATTGAGGTTTGATTGGGGGGAGACGATGTGGGGTGATGGGCATGGAGGAGGGCACTTCTGGGGATGAGCACTGGGTGTTATATGGAAACCAACTTGACAATAAACTATTAAAAAAAAGACACTGAGGTTTAAATCCCAGTTGAGCACCCGGGAGGCATGGAAGACTGTGGAACAGAACAAACCAGCACACTTGTGTCCACAGAGCACTGTGAGGACTGACTGCCTAAACAGAGTGGTGTGGGACACCTGGTGTGGTAGGGAGAGACTGGGGTGTCACCATTTTTCTCCCCATCACCAACAAGGTGGGGCTTCAGGGAACAGACAAAGGGCCCACAGTGGAGGTGGGACCCACCTACACCAAATCACACCCCTCCATGCCTGGTAACTGCATATCTACCAGAGCAAGATAGAAACTGTCCAACCCAGACGGCCCCTCCCCCAGATCAGCACAGCCACTGGTTCCCAGGCACCATCATATATCAGTCCAGTGGTTTTGCATTTTCTGATTTGATTCTTGGTCAATTCTTGTTTTAAATAATAATAATAATAATTACTATTATTTATTATATATTATAAATTATTATTATTATTATTATTATTTTCTTCTTCTTCATCATCTTCTTCCATTTCTTCCACTTCCTTCCCTTCTCTGTTCTGGTTATTCTGGTTGTTGGTTTGTTTAAGCAGACATTTTTAAACTATTCTTTTTACACTCTTCTGTATCTCCTCCTTCTTATTTTCCTTTTTCTCTCTAGATTAAGCCCTATACATTCTCTGATTGTCTGCCTGGTCAATTTTTTTTCTTTTCTTTTTTTCCACCCCTGTCATTTCTCTCTTTGTATGGGATAAGGCTTCCTCCATCACTCTCCCACCCTTTAAAATTTTTTTTCCCCAGGGTTACTTCAAAGAAGAAATCAGAGCACACCTGGTGGTAACCCCAACCCACCACCATGAATAGGGAGATAAAGAACCAGAGTCACAACATCAGAGAGCATACAACACTCTCCAAAAACACCTCTTGAAGGGTCAGGTCCTGGACAGTGTATGACCCCCTTTTAATATAATAGTGCTCACAGGTGCAAGACACACAATAAGCTACTAAAACACATAAGGGATAGAAAACTGGCCAAAACGATGAAATGGAAGAATTCTCAAAAAAAATTCCAGGAAGAAGCTCAAAATGGATATAAACAATATATCTGACCAAGAATTTAGAATAATAGTCATAAGATTAATAGCTGGGCTTGGAAAAAGCATAAAAAGACAGCAGAGACTCTATTGCTACAGAGATCAAGGAACTAAGAAATAGTCACGACCGATTAAGAAATGTTGCAAATGAGGTACAAAATAAACTAGATGCTGTGACATCAAAGATAGAGGAAGCAGAGGAGAGAATAAGTGAAATAGAAGATAAAATTATGGAAAACAATGAAGCCAAGAAAGAGAGCGATAAGAAAATACCTGACCATGAAGGAGAATTAGAGAATAAGTGATTCAATGAAACATAGTAATATCATAGGAGTTCCAGAAGAACTATCAGAGAGAAAAGGGCAGATTTACTTGAACAAATTATAGCTGAGAACTTCCCTAATTTGGGGAAGGGGCAGACATCCAAATCCAGGAGGCACAGAAAACTCCCTTCAGATTTAACAAGAATATATCTCCTCCACAGCATATCATGGTGAAACTGACAAAATACAAAGAAAAAGAGAGAATTCTGAGAGCAGCTAGGGATAAACAGGACTTAACCTACAAAGTTAGACACATAAGGGTAGTAGCAGACCTGTCCACTGAAACGTGGCAGGCCAGAAAGAAGTGGCAGGAAATATTCAATGTGCTGAATAGGAAAAATAGGCAGCCAAGAATCCTTTATACAGAAAAGCTGTCATTCAGAATAGAAGGAGAGATAAAGACTTTCCCAGACAAATAAAAACTGGCAGAGTTCATGATCACTAAACGAGCCCTGCAAGAAATCCTAAGGGGGACTCTGAGTGAAATGCTGAAAAGACTACAAAGGACCAGAGACATCACCTACAGATAACACAATGACACTAAATGCATATCTTTCAATAATAACTCTGAATGTAAATGGACTAAGTGCGCCAATCAAAAGACATAGAATATCAGAATGGATTAAAAAAAAAAACCCCACAAGATCCATCTGTATGCTGTCTGCAAGAGATTCATTTTAGACCTGAGGACACCTTTAGATGGAAAATAAGGGGATGGAGAACCATCTATCATGCTATTGGAAGTCAAAAGAAAGCTAGAGTAGCTATATTTCTATCAGACAAACTAGATTTTTTTTTTAATTTACCATCTTAGCCATTTTTATTTTATTTTATTTTATTTTATTTTTAAATTTTTATTTATTTCTAGGAGAGAGAGAGAGACAGCGTGAGCAGGGGAGGGTCAGAGAGAGAGGGAGTCACAGACTCTGAAATAGGCTCCAGGCTCTGAGCTGACAGTCAGCACAGAGCCCGACGCGGGGCTCGAACCCACGAACCGCGAGATCATGACCTGAGCGAAAGTCGGATGCTTAACCGACTAAGCCACCCAGGAGCCCCAGACAAACTAGATTTTAAACTAAAGGCTGTAAAAAGAGATGAAGAAGGGCATTATATCATAATTACAGGATCTATCCATCAAGAAGAGCTAACAATTATAAACATTTATGCCCCCAACTTGAAGAAACCAAATATATAAATCAATTAATCACAAACATAAGCAATCTTATTGATAAGAATACAGTAATTACAGGGGGCTTTAATACTCCACTTACTCACTGGACAAATCATCTAGGCAGAAAATCAATAAAGAAGCAATGGCCTTGAAAAATAGACTAGACCAGATGAACTTGACAAATATATTCAGAACATTTCATTCAAAAGCAGAATACACATTCTTCTCCAGTGCACATGGAACATTCTCCAAGATACATCACATACTGTGTCACAAAACAGCCCTCAATAAATATAAAAGAATTGAGATCATACTATGCATATTTTCAGATCACAGTGCTATGAAACTTGAAATCAACCACAAGAAAAAATTTGGAAAGCCTCCAAATGCACGGAGGTTAAAGAACATCCTACTAAAGAATGAATGGGTCAACCTAGAAATTAAAGAAAAATTAAAAAATATATGGAACCCCAATCAAAACATGACAATCCAAACCCTTTGGAATGCAGGAAAGGCAGTCCTAAGGGGAAAATACATTCCAGGCCTATCTCAAGAAACCAGAAAAATCCCAAATACAAAACCTAATTGCACACCTAAAGGAATTAGCAGCAGAACAACAAAGAAATCCCAAAGGCAGGAGAAGAGAAATAATAAAGATTAGAGCAGAAATAAACAATATGGAATCTAAAAAAACCCTGTAGAATAGATCAATGAACCTAAGAGCTGTTTTTTTAAATAAACAAAATTGATAAATCCCTAGCCAGATTTCTCAAAAAGAAAAAAGAGGACCTAAATAGATAAAAACATGAATGAAAGAGGAGATATCACAACCAACATCACAGAAATACAAATGATTATCAGAGAATACTATGAAAAAAAATATGCCAACAAACTGGACAACTTGGAGGAAATTGACAAATTCCTAGACACCCACACACTACCAAAACTCAAATGGGAAGAAACAAAAATTTTGAACAGACCCATAACCAGTGAAGAAATTGAATCAGTTATCAAAAATCTCCCAACAAGTAAGAATCCTGGGCCAGATGGCTTCCCAAGGGAATTCTACCAGTTATTTATTTAAATTTTTTTTTGAGGTTTATTTATTTTTCAGAGACCGAGCATAAAGGGGGGAGGAGCAGAAAGAGAGGGTAACACAGACTCTAAAGCAGGTTCCAGGCTCTGAGCTGGCAGCACAGAGCCCGACATGGGGCTTGAACTCATGAACTGCGAGATCATGACCTGACCTGAAGTCGGATGCACAAGCAACTAAGCCACCCAGGCTCCCCTCTACCAGATATTTAAAACAGAGTTAATACCTATCCTTCCCAACCTGTTCCAAAAATAGAAGAGGAAGGAAAGATTCCAGACTCATTATATGAAACTAGCATTACCTTGGTTCCCAAACCAGACAGAGACCCCACAAAACGGAGAATTATAGGCCAAATATCCTTGATGAACATGGGTCTAAAAATTGTCAACATAACTAGCAAATCGAAATCAACAGTATATTAAAAGAATTATTCACCACGATCAAGTGGGATTCATTCCTGGGCTAAAGGGCTGGTTCAATATTTGCAAATCAATCTGATATATCACATTAACAAAAGATAAAGGATAAGAACCATATAATCCTGTCAATAGATGCAGAAAAAGCATTTGACAAAATACAGCATCCTTTCTTAATAAAAATTCTCAAGAAAGTCAGGATAGAAGGAACATACCTTAACACCATAAAGGCCATATATGACAAGCCCATCGCTAACATCCTCAATGGGGAAAAATTGAGAGCTTTCCCCCTGAGATCAGGAACATGACAGGGACGTCCATTCTCAACAGTGTTGTTTAATATAGTGTTGCAAATCCTAGCCTCAGCAATCAGACAACAAAATGAAATAAAAGGCATCCAAATTGGCAAAAAAGTCAAACTTTCACTTTTTTCAGATGACACGATAGTCTACATGGAAAATCTGAAAGACCTCACCAAAAAGCTGCTAGAACTGATACATGAATTAAGCAAAGTCACAGGATACAAAAATCAATGTACAGAAATCAGCTGCATTTCTATAAACCAATGATGAAGCAACAGAAAGAGAAATAAAGAAACTTACCCATTTATAATTGTAACAAGAACCATAAAATACCTAGGAATATCCTAACCAAAGATGTAAAAAATCTGTATGCTGAAAACTATAGAAAGCTTATGAAAGAAATTGAAGAAGTCACAAAGAAATGGAAAAATGTTCCATGCTCATGGATTGGAAGAACAAATATTGTTAAAATGTCAGTACTTCCCAAAGCATCTACACATTCGATGCAATCCTTATCAAAATAACACCAGCATTCTTCACAGAACTAGAAGAATCCTAAATTTTATATGGAACTGCAAAAGACCCTGAATAGCCAAAGTAATATTGAAGAATGAAACCAAAGTGGGAGGTATCACAATCCCATACTTTAGCCTCTACTACAAAGCTGTAATCATCAAAACAGTATGGTATTGGCACAAAACAAGACACATAGACAAATGGAATAGAGAACCCAGAATTGGACCCACAAATGTGTGGCCAGATAATCTTTGACAAAGCAGGAAAGAGTATCTAATCAATAAAAGACAGTCTCTTTAGCAAATTGTGCTGGGAAAACTGGACAGTAACATGCAGAAGAATGAAACTAGACCACTTTATTACACCAAACACAAAAATAAAGTCAAAATGGATGAAAGACCTAACTTGAGACAGTAAAGCATCAAAACCCTAGAGGAAAAAGCAGGCAACAACCTCTTTGATCTTAGCTGCAGCAATTTCTTGCTCAACACATCTCTGAAGGCAAGGGAAATGAAAACGAAAATGAACTATTGGGACCTCATCAAGATAAAAACTTCTGCATTGTAAAGGAAACAACCAACAAAACTAAAAGGCAAAGGACAGAATACAAGAAGATATTTGCAAATGACGTATCAGATAAAGGGTTAGTATCCAAAATTTATAAAGAATTTACCAAACTCAACACCTGAAAAACAAATAATCCAGTGAAGAAATGGGCAGAAGACATGAATAGACAATTTTCCAAAGAAGACATCCAGATGGCCAAAAGACACATGAAAAGATGCTCAACATCACTCATCATAAGGGAAATACAAATCAAAACCACACTGAGATAACACCTCCCACCAGTACAAATGACTAAAATTAACAACTCAGGAAACAACAACTGTTGGTGAAAATGTGAAAACAGGAACCCTCTTGCACTGTTGGTGGGAATGCAAACTGGTGCAGCTGCTCTGGAAAACAGTGTGGAGGTTTCTCAAAAAATTAAAAATAGAACTACCCTATGACCCAGCAATAGCACTACTAGGTATATATCCAAAGCATACAGGAGTGCTGATTAATAGGGGCACTTGCATTCCAATGTTTATAGCAGTGCTTTCAACAATAGCCAAATCATGAAAAGAGCTCAAATGTCCATCAGCTGATGAATGGATAAAGATGTGGTTTATATATGCATGGAATATTACCTGGCAGTGAGGAAGCATGAAATCCTGCCATTTGCAACAGTGTGGATGGAACTGCAGGCATTATATTAAGTGAAATAGTCAGAAAAAGACAGATATGTTCTTACTTATATTAGAACTTGAGAAACTTAACAGAAGACCATAGGGGAAGGGAAAGGAGAAAAATAGTTTCAAACGGAGAGAAAGGCAAACCCATAAGAAAATCTTAAATACAGAGAACAAACTGAGAGTTGATGGGGGGGGGCAGGGAAGAGGGGCTAATGGGTGATAGCCATTGAGGAGGGTACTTGGGAGGAGCACTGGGTGTTGTATGTAAGCGATGAATCATGGGAATCTACTGCTGAAACCAAGAGCACACTGTACATACTACATGTTAGCTAACTTGCTGATACATTTTTTAAAAAATTTAAAAAGTTAAAAAAAAGAACTAAAGTAAAATTGTCTCCATTTGCAGATGATATATTTTATATGTATAAAATCCTAAAGACCCCACCAAAATACTAGACCAAATAAATGAATTAAAAAAATTTTCAGGATACAAAGTTAAATTGAAATCAGTAGCATTTCTAAACACTAACCATAAATTATCAAAAAAATATAGAAGTTGATCCCCATCAAAAACAATAAAATACTTAGAGATAAACTTAATCAAGGAGGTAAAAGATCTCTATACTGAGGACTGTAAGACATTAATGAAAGAAAAGGAGGATACAAATAAATTATCCCATGTTCATGGATTGGAAGAATACTATTAAAATATTTATACTATGAAAAGCCACCTATAGGGGTCCAATGAAATTCCTATATAGATTCCCATGGCATTTTTTACAGAGTAGAAACAAATCCTAAAACTTGTATGGAACCAAAAAAGTCCTAAATAGCAAAAGCGATCCTGAGAAAGAAAAAACAAAGCTGGAAGCATCATTCTTCCTGAAGGCATCATTCTTCTTGATTTTAAGCTATATTATAAAGCTATAGTATTCAAAACAGTAAGGTGCTGGCACAAAAACAAATACAGAGACCAATGGAATGAACAGACTACAGGTGTCACAATGGAAATAGATATTCCATGCAAATGGAAACTAAAAGAAAACTAAAGTTATATTTATTTCAGGCAAAATAGACTTCAGGATAAAGACTGATTACAGAAAAGAAGGTCACTATAAAATTGATCATTGATCCTGAGAATATAGAAATGACTCCCCCATACTACATGGTTGATAAGTGATAAAGCCAGCATCTGAACTTCAACTTGGTGACATTGCCTGGGATGGTTCTTTTGCACCATGTTCTACCTTGACTCTTGCCTTGCCTGGGCTATAGCAACAATCTCACTGGTATTCGTATCTCTTGTATTCCACCATCCCCAACCTATTCCCCAGACTCCTGCAAGCTGAACTTCCTAAAATACTACATTATTTACCTTGACTCAACATTGGCTGGCTTCTCTTTTTTAATAAGGGTCAAAACTGTTTGACATTTAATGATGGCAAGAATTTTTATGACCTTAAGTAAATCATTCTCTAGTAAACTGTTCCATGACAATTTGCACAATATTATTGTATTAATTTCTAATAATATTAATTATGTTATAATAATATTTAAAAGATCATTATTATCCCTGAGGAACATTGATGCAATAATCATCAACCAAATATTAGCAAACTGCATTCAAGAGTACAGTGAAAAGTATCATTCAGCAAAGTGGTTCAGTATTTGCTAATCAAAGTGATATACCACATTAGCAACGATAAAAATCATATTATTTCTTCAATAGGCGCATAAAAACATTTGATAAAATTCATAGTATTGATAATAAAAACTCAAGAAAGTGGATTTAGAGAGAATATACCTCAATCTAATAGAGGCCATATGTAAAAAAGACACAATTGACATCATACTCAATGGTGAAAAACAGAGCTTTCCTTGCTAAGATCAGGAATGAGACAAGAATGGCAACTCTTGCTACTTTTATTCGTCATATTATTAGAAGTCCTAGCCACATCAATCAGACAAGAGAAAGAATTAGGAAGGCATCCACATTATTAAGGAAGACATTAAATCGTCGCTATTCACAGATAACATGGTACTATACAGAGAAAGCCCTAGATTCTGCCAAAAAACAACTTTAATAAATGAACTCAGCAAATTTGCAGGATACAAAATTAATACACAGAAATTGGTTGTTTTTCTATATTCTGATAATGAAATATCAGAGAAATAAAAAAAAATTCATTTACAATTGCACCAGAAAGAATAAAATGCCTAGGAATAAACTTAGCTAAGGAGATGAAAGACCTCTATTATGCAAACTTTAAAACACAATTGAAAGAAATTGAATATGACAAATAGAAAGATATTCCATGCTCTAGGATTGAAAGAATTAGTATCAAAATGCCCATACAACCCAAAGCAATCTATAGAGTCAATGCAATGTCTATCAAAATACTAACAACATTTTTCACAGAACTATAACAAATAATCTTAAAATTTTTATGGAACCACAAAAGACCCTGAAATCTAGAGAGGCCAAAGAAATCTAGAGATAGAAAAAACAAAGCCAGAGGTATCACAATTCCAGATCTGAAGATATATACAAAGCTGTAGTAATCAATACAGTAAAATACTGACACAAAAATAGACACATAGATCAACAGAACAGAGACCCCAGAAACAACCCAAATCTCTATGGTCAATCTATGAGAAAAGAGAATATACAATGGGGAAAAGATGGTTTCTTCAACAAATAGGTGTTGGAAAAACTGGACATCTACATGCAAAAGAATAAAACTGGACCACTTTTTTACACCATACACAAAAATAAATTCAAAATAGATTCAAGATCTAAAGGTGAGACCTGAAACCATAAAAATCTCTGAATAAATCAGGCAGTAATTTCTTTGACATTGACCTTAGTAACATTTTTCTAGATATCTCCTCTCAGGCTAGGGAAACAAAAGCAGAAATAAAATATCAGGACTACACCAAAATTAAAAGCTTTTGCACAGTGGAAAAAAAAAAAAACAAAATGAAAAAGCAACCTACTGAATGGGACAAGATATTTGCAGACAACATATCTGATGAGGAGTTACTACCCAAAATAAATAAAGAACTTAAAATCAACAGCAAACAACAACACAACACAACACAACCAAATAATTGATTTAAAAATGTGCAGAGGACTTGGATAGATATTTTCCCAAAGAAGACATGCAGATGGCCAATAGGCATATGAAAAGATGCTCGATATCACAATGAATTCAAATGTAGAATTCAAATGAAAACTACAATGAGACATCACCTTATGCCTGTCAGAGTGGCTAAAATAAAAAGACAAGACATAACAAGTGTTGATGAGGATATGGAGAAAAAGGAACCGTCATGCACTTTTGGTGGGAACGCAACTGGTACAGCCACTATGGAAAACAGTAGGGAGTCTCCTTAAAAAATTAAAATTACAATTACTGTATGATCCAGTAATTCCACTACTGTGCATTTACCCGGAAAAAAAATGAAAACATTAATTCCAAAAGATATATGCACCTCTGTTTACTGCACAGTGTTTACAATAGCTAAGATATAGAAGTAACCCAAGTGTCCATTGACAGATGAATTGATAAAAAGGACATGTGCGCATGTTCGCGCGCACATACACAGGGATATTACTCAGCCATGAAGAAAAAAGAGATTTCACCATTTGCAATAACAAGGGTGGACCTAAAGGTATTATGCTGGGGAAAACATCAGAGAAAGACAAATATCATATGATTTTACTTATATGTGGAATCTAAAAAACAAATGAATAAACAAAAGCAGAAACAGGTTCATAAATACAGAGAATAAACTTAAGATTGTAAGAAAAGGGGGTGGGGGAATGGCAAAGATGGGTAAAGGGGTGTGGGAGACACAAGCTTTCATTTATGGAATAAAGTCATGAGGATAAAAGGCACAACGAAGGGAATATAGTAAGTGGTACTAGCACTGTAGCTACACTTGGTAGCGAGCATAACATAGCATATGGGTTGGTAAAGCACTGTGTCATATATCTGAAACTAATGTAACATTGTGTGTCAACTATACTTCAAAAAGAAAGCAACGTAAAAAGTTAAAAGTCATTATGTAATGATAAAACTGTCACTCTAAGATTATAATATTTGTAAATATTTATGTATCTCATATAGAAGCACCTAATATACAAAGTATTAACACAACTGAAGTGAGAAATAGATAGCAATACAGTAGTAGAGGGCCTTAATGCCCACTTTTATCAATGGATTAATCACCCAGACAGAAAATCAATAAGAAAACATTGGACCTAAACAACACATTAAACAAAATGAATTTAACAGACATTTACAGGACAATTCATTGAACAGCAGCATAATATACATCCTTCTCAAGAATACATGGAACATTTTCTAAGATAGATCACAAATAATTCTTATAAATTTAAGAAGATTGAAATCATATCAAACATCTATTCTGACCACAGTGGTATGGAATTAGAAATTATAAGACAATTGTAATGCACAAAAATACAGAGATTAAACAATATGCTATAGTCAACCAATAGGTCAAAAAAGAAGTTAAAATTTAAAAGAGAAGTCAAAAAGACCTTATAAGAAATGAAAATGGAAATATAATATACCAAAACTGTACCTGCATTTTCACTGCAGCATTATTTACAATAGCCAAGCCATGGAAACCTGTTTCCATTGATGGAAATAGCCAAAGAAAATGTAATGTGGTGTGTGAGTGTGTGAGTAAGTGTGTGTGTGTGTGTGTGTGTGTGTGTGTGTGTAGATTTTGGATAACATGGATGGACCTTGCAGGCATTATGTTAAATGAAATAAATCAGACAGAGGATAACTACTGTGTCATTTCACTCATATGTGGAACCTTAAAAACAATCAACCAACCAAACTTACAGATACAGTGAACAGATTGGTGGTTGCTGGGGGGTGGGTTATCTGTGAAATAGGTGGTCAAAAGATACAAAGTTCCAGTTACATATAGGCAATAGGGTTGGAATGTACTACATGGTGCTTTAGTTAATAATATTGTGTTGTATACTTGAAATTTGATGAGAGTAGTTCTTAAAAGTTCTCATAAGAGAAAAATATAACTATGTGTGGTGATGGATGTTAACTAGACTTATTATAGTAATTATTTTGCAATATATACATATATCAAATCATTATTCTGTATGCCTGAAACTAATACAGGGTTTAGGGCAAATTTTATTTCAATAAAAACAACTTTTTTTTTTTTTTTTAATCCAAGGAAAACCAGGTTAGATGCCAAACAAGTTAGCTTTCATTTTCATACTAGGTCTTAAAAACTTTCCAGGTTTCTTAAATCTTGCTTTAAGGAAATGATTCCCCAGACCCTCAACTTTTCCCCACCACCTTCTCTAAGTAGCTGCTGAAATGTACCATTTGGAGGCTAATGGACATTAACTCATATTCTTTCTAGAAATGTATAGAGTAAGGATGCATCCTTAGCCTTGGTCCGGAGCGCATTATCTGGGCATTAACCATCACCATCAAAATGCTCCATTTCAAGGGGCTGTGTAACTCCTGGCATTGGGACAGAATAGGACAAAGGAAATAAAACATTACCCTGTAGAAACAGTGTGCTCCTTCCTAACATCAGTAAGCTGAGTACTATTCCTTCAGGTGGCTCCTTCTCCTTTCCTAATCCCCGTTCATTTCATAAAGTCCTACCAAACACAAAGACAACACACTCCAAAAACCGTTTACTGGTTCTACTTGGTTGAATCTTAAAAGCAATTTTTCTAGGTCTTGTAACTGCAAAACATTTATAGCAATTATAAGAATTACACATATTGGCAAAAACTATAAGGCCATCATCTCTAAAAAGATTACTTTCAAGCATC
This sequence comes from Hyaena hyaena, assembly GCF_003009895.1. Classification (NCBI taxonomy): domain Eukaryota; kingdom Metazoa; phylum Chordata; class Mammalia; order Carnivora; family Hyaenidae; genus Hyaena; species Hyaena hyaena. Next base: position 1,792,395 of record NW_024080916.1, on the reverse strand, counting down.
AAGAAGCAAATGGCTTTTTAAAAAAATCTCAGAATATCTAATATGGTGCAATGTTTGTGTCAGACTAGCTAAGTGTTGACTAGATTTCTTCACCTGGTTTATCTTACAAATGCAAAATATTTAAAACTCAAAAATATTTTACAATATTTCCAGTTCAAAAACACATCATGATGCTATATAAACAGGATATTAATGCCTTAATTAATGCCTTAATTTTTAAAAATTATTTTGGTCAAATCTCTAATAGAACAATAAATGTAATTGTGTATGCTCTTGAATGCATTTTCTTTTTTCTTTTTAATTTTTCTTTTTTTTTTCTTTTTGAGAGAGACAGAGAGAGAGAGACAGAGAGAGAGAGACAGAGAGACAGAGTGCAAGCAGGGGAGGGGTAGAGAGGAAGATACAGAATCTGAGGCAGGCTCCAGGCTCTGAGCTGTCAGCACAGAGCCTGATGTGGGGCTCTAACTCACAAACCGTGAGATCATGACCTGTGCAGAAGTTGGATGCTTAAGCGACAGAGCCACCCAGGAGCCCCTTGAATGCATTTTCGGAATTGAATCAGAGTTTTAACTATTACTTTAGGAAAGGTATAAAGTTCTAAAATATTCAGTGTGAACAACTGATATTATCTGTAATTAACACCAACTACTTTGTGTTTTTTTTTTAAAGTTTATTTCTTCTTCTTCTAATTCTTTTTTTTTTTTTTTTTTTTTTTTTGGTGGGAGGAGAGATAGAAAGTGAGTGCAAGGGAAGGGCAGAGAAAGAGGGAGACAGAGAGAATCCCAAGCAGGCTCTTTGCTGTCAGCATAGAGCCTGATGCAGGCCTCAATCTCAAGAATGGCGAAATCATGACTTGAGCAAAAATTGAGTCAGATGCTTAATCAACTGAGCCACCCAGGCTTAAGAGAATCTTAAGCAGTCTCCATGTTCAGTGCAGAGCCTGATGCAGGGCTTGATCTCATAACTATAAGATCATGACCTGAGCCAAAATTAAGAGTCAGATGTTTAGCCAAATGAGCCACCCAGGCACTCTTTTTTCAGATATTATTGAAATATCACTGAAATACCTCAGGTTAATTATTGACATTTAAAAAAATTTTTTTTTATTTATTTCTGAGAGAGAGGGAGAGGCAGCATGAGCAGGGGAGGGTCAGGGAGAGAGGGAGATACAGACTCTGAAACAGGCTCCAGGCTCTGAGCTGGGAGCACAGAGTCTGACGCGGTGCTCGAACCCACAAACCATGAGATCATGACCTGAGCCAAAGGACCCTTAACTGACTGAGCCACCCAGGTGCCCCTGACATTTTTCAAATAAAAGCAACTACTTAAAATATTTAATTTTTTTTAACTACCTTGCTCCTTTACACTATAAGAATAACATGCTAATTAAGTTGCATCTGAAGCACAATTTTATCTTTAGTGTTTCATCTTCCAGTTCTTTCTCTCAGGATTTCAAATATTTGAACAAGTATACATCTAACGAATGTGTTTCAGTTATGGAACAGATGGCCACAAAACAGTAAAATTTATTCACCAGCTGAAATTTAACTTTCAAACACCAGAGTCTCTTCAATGATTTAAACATCTAGGATATGCCAAATTGTCTTATATGAATCAATGTTTCCTACTCCAACTTGAAAAATGCTCCTTCCACCCCAAAGGGATCACTCACTCATCCAGCCATATGACAATTTAACTTAAAAAAAAAGGTCATCCTCTTCAAAGAACAGATTAAAAGTTGTTTCACAGTAGACATCACTTAGAAAATAGTTCCATCAGTTCGAATCTTCTAATTGCTTTTGGAAATGTTGCAAATGTGTACCTCTGAATATTTCATTTTAATGGCTTTGAATAAAATATTTATTACCATGTGTAAAGGAACACATTATATACGTGGTGATTGAACATGATAATATTCATGAAGGTATGTGCTCTATATTAACACTGACTCCATAACTACACTTCACTGTTAAGAACAATATTTTGTCTTTACAATCTCTAGAAAACATAAAAATAAAAAAAAGGTTTAAAATGGGATAATATAATACTTCCTCAATTAAAAACTAAGAGAAACTTGGAGAAAGAGACTGAGAAAGCACACTATGCTCTAGTTTCAGACTAGAAGCAAGAAAATTGACTTTTTGTTGTTGTTTTGCCTTCTCACCTTGGGTTTGACATTAAAACCCTTTAAATTTTCTTTTCCTCATTAAAAAAAAACCCCAGGATTCCTCCAAATTCTTTTAGCTCTTACACTCTGACAGGTGAAATTAAGAGACACAGGAGAGGGTTTGAGCCAACTAACCAGCCAGTCCCTTTACACCCAAGTCTCCTGCCATGATCCCCCTGGGTTTTGAGCTACTTTCCACCAGGGCACAGCCGCACCGCCCAGCAACCTTCCATTGATTTAGACTCCTGCCGCCTCACTACGTGCCTTCGTTACCATAACACCTGGCAACACTACTGAGCCTCAGAAATTTGTGACTGAGATATTGAGTGTAAAGATCATCCAGTGCTGAAGGTCACATCTACCTGTGAGTCTCCCCACCTGTCCACAACAGAGTGGCAACTAACCAAGTCAATCTTTGAAATGATCTGTTAACTCGGCCTCAAATTTCCATTTGTTGGTCATTTCTAAGCAAAGCCCCCTTTATTTCTATAATACCTTGTGTTTCCTTTCTTCCCCACAATTCCCTAACAGCACACTCCCCTTCCCAACTCAAACCCCTGCCTTTTTTCTCTGAACTTCTGATTCCACTACCAAGAGCTCGGTACACCTGTAGTCTTTTCATAAAATGCTTCATTCCCGTCCCCCCCGGCCCCCCTTGCTTTAACCTGCATTCCATCTGAGAACTTTGCTTCCCTGCAGCCTTGTCAGAAAACATATTTTCTCATACTGTCCTTGCATCAGGAACAGGGAGTGGGGAAGGGACGCCTGGGTGGCTCAGTTGGTTAAGTGTCTGACTTCACCTCAGGTCATGATCTCCTGGTTCATGGGTTTTAACCCGCGTCGGGCTCTGTGCTGACAGCCAGCTCAGAGCCTGAAGGCTGTTTCAGATTCTGTGTCTCCCTCTCTCTCTGCCCCTCCCCTGCTCACACGGTCTCTCTCTCAAGAAATAAATGAAACATTAAAAAAAAATTTAAAAAAGGAACAGGGAGTGGGTCAAGTTCTCTGTACTCCTCGTTGATGTTTTCAGATCACAGCTCCAGACTTTCTTATAAAAATGCCAGTTTCCTTGAAGGTTTACCATTTTTTGATTTCGCTCATTTTATACATATCCTTTCCTTTGTAGACACTCCCCTACTGAGGACTTTTGGCAACAGATTTATGAACTTTCTTCCTCCCTAATTCCTCTTATCAAGAAGGCTGTAATGTCTATGAGGTTGATCCAGTTACTGCCATTGCTTCTCATCTTCCTTCATGTTTTCATTCTTGCAGGTTCTTTCTGTCACCTCCACCAACCTGTGGCCATATCTGGAACCTCACTGAAACCTGCCTCTGTCTGAAATCTCTTCTTCGGGTAATACTTTATCCGACCCACACCTCCTATTTTTGCAGCTTGCCTGCCTAAGTACTTCTATTTGACCAATCTTAGCCTTCCAATTCATTTACTCATTTATCTTTTCTTATGAATCAGCCTTTTCCTATAATTTCTTCTAACTGGTTCAGATTTTGAGTCCCTTTGATCTCTCCCTTGTTGAGGCCTCAAACTCCTTTGCTCATTTTAATTGTAATTGCCTGCTGAAACGCAAACCATGATGAATTCAACCCTCCAACTTCTCTACAGTTACACATAGATTGCATTGTGTAGCTGAACATCATCCAAATAAGTCAGGTTGGTAACACTGTATAAATTCATAGCCAGCAAACTTAAAAAGACCTTAAAATTGTCTGAATTGCTACCATGTTTCACCAGTTCACTTTCCATTTATTTCAAGAAAATAGTTTCTTTAATCCTTTTCCAGTGACCTTAAACCACTTCCTTCTTCATTCTCTGCTGACTTAGACTGCAATTTCACCACCTTCTGCATCTAAACCTATCTATATCTATAATAGGCACCACCCTCTTTGGTTATACACCTGCATCCTGCTGTAGGCTATCCTGACACCTATGCTCTAGAGCCTTCTGTCTTTATCAATTATCATACACACCAGCTGTATCTGTCTGCTACCAATGATCACACCCACCAGATATATCTTTAATGACATTTAAATAGGTTTAAGTTGTAGCTTAAAAAAAACCAACAACAACCCTGAAACAAACATCTGTTTACAGTTACTTTTTGCGCTTCTCTCATTCATAATCTCTTGTCTTGAGTTGTATATACTCCGTTTCCATGTCACACCTGCCATTTTCTCTTCAACCCAATCCTATCTGGACTTTGCGCCCACCACCCGCCAAAACTCTCCTAGCTAAGGTCACTAATATTCTTATTGCTAAAACAAAATTACATTTTTCAGTCCTGACCTTACCTGACCAATACCTATTTAACTGACATTTTTTTTGCTTTGATTTGCTAATACCACATAATTTTTTCTTTTTGCCTCCCTCCTATCTTGTCACTTGTCTTCATAATTCAGTGGTTCAACAAATACAGAATACTCATGTTTGTCAAGCACTGTATGCTAAGCATACAGCAGTAAGTAAGACAAGGTCCTTGTCCCAAATATCTTATATTTTAAGGGGTGGGGGGAAGGATTAAGTAATTTCAGAGTCTTCAAAGTTCTATGAAGACAGTAGAATAGTTATATTGTTAGATCCCACATGAGAACATTTCTCACTCTTTCTTTCTCAGCCTCCTTTGCTAGCCTATTCTCCTGAGTTTTAATGTTGGCATTCTTCAGAGCTCTGTCCAGTGTCACGCACTTACTGTGTTCACTCCTTGGCTAGTATCTATTCACCTAGGTTCCATCTGCATGCCCATGACTCTTAAATTTATATTTTCACCCCAAGCTTCTTCTGACCTCCAAACTTCTGTTTAAATGCTTACCTCAGGGATTCAGCCTACGGGACACTCCACTCTTTTGTTGCTGTATCACCTGGAACAAACTTTCTGCGGCTGTGCAAGTACTGTAGCTGCAGAAGAGAGACTGGGTAGTGGAGGAGCTTTTCACTCTCTTTAGCAGGAAGTGACAGCCTTCACTTTTTCTTCCATTTCCTTCATCTGAACTAATCACAGAGTTCTACAAAGGGGCTGGGGAGTGCAGGAAATGGCCGGAAAGGAACCAAACATTTCTGAGCACAAGTAATAGCTACCACAGAAAAAAGTTCTTTAGACTTCTATTTCCTCCTTTCCCTTACAAATCACCTTCTAAGTATTTCTTTAATTCAATAATTTTCTCTATACTTACAGTGAACTGGAGATGCAGTACCCAGATCCGCCTTCAAAGAAGGGCTTGTTGTCTTGGCTCCCGAGCGTGCAGTCTGCTAACAGCCTGCAGCTGTCTCTTCTTTTAGAGTCTGCCTCAGCTGCAGAGCATTTCATTACCTTGGCCAAGAGCATACTCTTCCTGTGATGGCCTACATCCCATGACTGATTGTGGCAGGAGTATGAACAAAGCTTTACAGTTCTACTTCTCCCTCTGACAAATTTGCTTTTCTTTCCCCAGGAAAGGGACCAGGGTAAGAAGAAATGAAGAACATAAAAATTTTAAATAAAGACAAGATCGTGCTCCTCCTTTCCACAGGTGTTGATAGTTAATAAAAACTTTGCATACCAAATTCTATTTCTACATTTGCTTTTGGAAGATATAACCTATGCCAGTTGGCAATGGGAGGGATATGAGAAATTAGGTGATATATTGGGATTTGGGAGATGAATCAGCTCAGCTGGCAATGAGGACCCTGTCATTGGTAAATGGAACACAGACATCCTGCACATAGGGTGTATGCCCAATTATTAAAATTCTCTTTCTTGGTGAGATATGAAGGTATACCCTGGGTTAGGAAAATATGCCTTACCTGGCAAATAGTATCAGACCTTTGAGAAGTACTGGGGAAACTAATTATAAGGACAATGAGAAGGGATGGCTATTGTCAACCCTATTCCTACCGAGAAAAAGATGCACGATGCAACTCCATGTGTGAAAGCCAATAGACATTTCTGGTGGCTTACAAAAACACTCTCCCACAGGGGCGCCTGGGTGGCTTAGTCGGTTAAGCGTCCGACTTTCACTTAGGTCATGATCTCGCGGTTCATGGGTTCGAGCCCTGCGTTGGGCTCTGTGCTGACTGCCAGCTCAGAGCCTGGAGCCTGTTTCAGAGTCTGTGACTCCCTCTCTCTCTGACCCTCCCCTGTTCACGCTGTCTCTCTCTCTCCTAGAAATAAATAAAAAAATGTTAAAAAAAAAAAACACTCTCCCGCAGGGGCCAGAGGAAATACCGAGGATCAGGAGTTAGTGGAGTGGTAGAACTTCAGATAGGGTTAAATCCCCAATCAAGGCAGGTTAATTATGACAGGATCAGGGTCTGGTTGGGAAAAAAAAGGGATCTTGACATTTGGGAAGAGAACATTTGGGTGGATGACCCTGCACATTTGGAACCACCTGACTCTTCTGAACTCTCTGAAAATGCAAAAGTAAGCCAAGCCTTCCTCTTAAGAGTTAGCCTGCCCACCTCCCTTGCTTAAAGGCAATGCAGCGTCCTCTCCCCACAAAACATCATTTCCCCCCTCCAGGATCTGCCCTTACATGTTATGGCCACTAGGCATATAATTAAGGTTAAGTCACAGAAAAGCTCAGGAAGATGCTGGTGCTAATAAGGCCAAATATCCTAAATAATATGTAAGACCTAGTCATTATGTACTGGCAAGTAGTGGAGGAGAACCTGTGGGTCTGAATGCTGAGAGTACTTAATCAAGGGAACCAGAATATATGATAGGGCAGGGGAGAGTTTATTAACTTAGGAGCTTTCTAGGGATATTGGATTAATCAGCTTGGTGAGGACTACAGGTGATGGTGTACTCACTATGGAGATGACTCCTAGAGACATAGAAAAGGCAATGCCCAGTGCTGAGTAAAGTTGAAATATCAGAACGCCATAGCAAACAGTAGACCAAGAGCTTTAAAAACTCATGGAAGTCAGCATGCTGGAGTAAATACACTTTGTAAGGTCAAGAGCCCCACCATGAAAGGCCTCCAAAATATACCATTTACCAAAGTTATAAACTGTGTTGCTTTGAGGCACCAGAATCACTAAAAGTTCAGCAGTGGGTCTGTTCTATACCCTAGGGCTGACAGTAGGAAAGGCTCTTACTAATAGGCTCATTGATAGCAATGAGGGGTGATTGGATCTAAGTTAAGGCCAAGTGGTGGTACTTAAATATCAAAATCCAGGTAGATGAAATCATTACAACAAGTGGCAATTTCAAAGTAGTAGCCAGGAAACCTGACCCTACTCCTTGGTAGACACATGGTGCTCCAGAGAGAAGATTCAGGGTCTTCTCATTAGTAAAATTTGGGGTTTCCTATGGACAGAGGAATGCCAGGATATCCACTCCAACATAAAAGACAAGTGATCACATCTTGAACTCCCCACAACAGAAAAGGAAGTTTAATACCTGGTTAGTATCTTCGAGTTATAGAGCAGTACATTCCATTATGGGAATACTGCTGTGGCCCATATGCTGGCTGACACTAATGGCTACCAGCTTGGCACTTGGAGCAGAAAAGAGCTCTTTCACAGATCTAGGCTGTGATATAAGCAATAATGTTGCTTCGGCCATCCCACCTGCTATTAGAAGTATTGATGATAAGTAACATGACCAGTGGAGCTCATGGCAAGCCCATGTAGAGGGGAATCACATGTGGTTTCTGAGGTTTTGGAGCAAGGCCATGAAATCTGACTTTTGAAAAACAATTCATGCATGCTCTGGTGGAGGAGCCTCTGACCATGGTGTACCAATAGATTTATCATGTATCCACAAATGCCCATCATAAGCTGGAATCTGTTAGAGCCCCCATGTCATAAAGTTGGTTGGGCCCAGCAGCAAACCATCATAGTGTGGAAGCAGTACATCCAGTGAGCATTAGCAATATCAGAAGGCAAGCTGCATGAGCAGAGAGCCCAGACCTCCATGTTGTTCATCAATATTAATGTTGGACCAGTGTCTCTCCCTTGGTTAATAATCTATGACAGAGAAAAAAAATGTGGGTTCTGCATGGGTTGGCTGGATATATAGGTGCAGATTGAAAATGGATGTCCAACTGCCCCGTAGCCTGACTAGGAGTAGCCTTAAAAGGCAGTGGTGAAAGAAAATTCTCCCAATGGGTGGACCTTTGGGCAGGACCCATACTCATGTGTCCATCCACACCTAACCTATTTGTCTGCAGTCTTTAAATGTTTCTTCTTCTAGGTCCCTGACCAGTCTGCCAGGTCATTCATCGCTGCCCTCGAGTCTATTATCTTAGTCTCAGGCCATATCTTCTTCTTCATAAATAGGATTACCTTCATTCTTAGAAATCAGACATCTGTGAAATTTATTTTGTCTAATAAATAACAAACCAAAGAACTATTTAACCTCCTCTTCTTTGTCACCTAATTCATATCCCTGACTCTTTCAAGGCAAAGCTTGTTCATAATCTAAGAAATTTTTACTCCAGTACTTACCTACTCTCCTTTTAAAATCATGGGTGTAGTATTTTGTGTATAGTATACTACTGCAATAATAAAAACTCAAATAATTGCAGAACGATCATGATAAGTTTGACTAGTATAGGAACAGTGTTCATATTATATTTTTCTTTAAAGTAAATAATACACCTTTTTTTCTCCACTAGCATCCCAATTTCTTATGGTTCTTTTATATCTCTTTCATACATTTTGCTTTCCAAAGCATTTTCTATACTCTTTTGGGGAAGAATTCTTTTAAAAAGAATATCAATTAGAACATAAATAACATTTGATTAACTGGAAAGTTATTTTGCAGTTTCTTTCACCCTAACGTACCAAAGGGGGAAAAGAGGCTAATAAAATTTTGGATTGCTGACAAATGTATTTGATCCTCCATTCACATATCAGAAATAGGCCAAATTTTCCATTCATTTAAAAATGTAGCTCATGTTCTAATGAGCCTTCGGTTACTATTTCTGAACTACATTGCAGTGATTTCTGTCTATGATTAACTTCATCTTTAAATTCAAGTGCTATTTCAAAGAACTTTCTCTGATGTTTTCAAGATTTGTTTCATAGAACTATGTATTCCATTATCACTATGACAAAAATATTATGTGAGGTTTTTTCCTTATCATAGATAATAAAAATCAGTGAAATTACCGATGTTTTTAATATAAAAATTTGAAAAGATACTGAGCCATAAATTTTTTAAAAAATAAGCAAAATAAGAATTTAATGGTTATATTTTTCAAATGAATATTTTGAAACAATAGTTCATTATTTTGGAAATAAGGCTGGCTTAAAAAAACAGATGCTTTAATATTGATTGTATCAGGACATTTGGTAGTACTTAAGTTTCTTGAAATAAGTGAAACCATTCTAAATGTGGCATTACTTATAGCACTATAAGTATATTTTACTTTCTTTTCATGTATAAAAATACTTTTATAGAGATAAAGTGAAAGAGACAACTACCATCTGGATTTTCTTAGAGGTTTGTGGTGAATATTAATGCAAGAAAATGCAAAAAATACACAAGAACCTGGAGAGAATCCTTCCATGTTACATGTTATGAAGTGCAATGTTTAAAAAGAGTGGCTCCATATGAGAAAAATCTATTTCCTTAATTTAAGTGAAAATAGTTATTTTAATCAATATGAAATAAAATTTCTAAAAATTATTAATAATTAATAATATCTTAAACATATTGATCAAAACACCCAATGATTTAAGTCTTGTAAGGAGTGGAATCACTTAAGTGTAGCTAGTCATTCAGAGACAAGTAGGCAAAATGACAACAAAGAATTCTATACACATTTGTCAAGAGTATACGATGTGTATGTATACATAAACAAATGAAACATTTTTATGTTCAAGATTCAAACATTTTATGATGTTAATAAACATGCATCTTCATAACTGAACTCCTTCCAATATTAAAGATAGCTCAGTACTTTTTGTATTTAAAGGGTGAGATGCAGCCTTTGATAGATTACATTTTTATCTAATTTTTCTCATGCAATTATTGCATCTTTCAGACAAACTAATTTTATTTGTACCCCAACTGACAAAAAGATTTAAATCTTCTTGTAGTGATGTATTTGATCTCTTGTCTTCTTTTATGCTAGTACCAAGAGTCTTCTTTGGATTGTGGTTAATATGTTTACAGTCCTTGGCCATCTTCTGGCTTTGACTAGGGTGGTATTTTTCTTCGATGCATGAGCTTTCCATTGCAGTGGGACATATAATATTCTTGTGAGCAACAGAAGGAAGAAATGTTTGAGATGACATTTTTCCAATGGGTCCAGTGGGTGAATCTTGAAGATACTTGGGGAAATGTTGGCTAATTTTATATTCATAAATTAATTTTCTTGAGTTTGAATCATCTAACTTGATGGAGAATAGATCATCTATTGTTATATTCTGAGAGGTATCTGTTGGACTTTCAGGTGTATTCAACTTTTCAGAATTATGTTGAGGTATGCTAGGTAAAATTCCAAGTCTATTTGGTTTTAAGACTAATCCAGTACCAGGAATGAAAAGTTCTGTTTCTTCATGTTTTGACAGATGACTGATGTTTGCGTTTGAAATGGACTGATGGGTGTGTCCATTTACTTTTCTATCTTTCCAGATTAAAGGGTTATATATAACTTGTCCATCAATAGGGCATGAATTGCATTTGTGCAATAACCACCTGTCAATACATTTCCTATGAAACTTAAAAAAAAGTTATAAATTAATTAAATATATAATTGTCTTGTTTATAATGTACATTATCTATGTAAGTTTCTCCCAGTTTCATTATTGTATTATTATTAAAACTTGCAAAATGGAAGATAATTATAATTTATCCAGTTTTATGGAAATATTTTGAAGAGGAAAATGGAATTTCTTATGGACTGATGTCTATTTTCAACATTAAAATGGAAAGCCTTTTATGGATATTATTTTTGTAATCTCATTAAATCTTACTACTTAAGTCATTAATTTCACTGTTGCTTTCTAATGAATGACATTTATTAAATAATAAAAATAGTTATAACCAACTAGACTTGGAAACATATCTGGTAATAGAAAGGTATAAAAAAATCACATTCTTGGGAAGAAAACAATCTATCAGACATTTTAAATAAAAGTGACTCTAAAGCCATAAATATTTAGTTAAAGTAACTTTATTTCAGAAAAAAAAAACCCTGGTTACCAAATATATAATGATCAAACATTAGACTTTAATTCTAGTGAATTTATTTGAAATAATAACTATGTCAAATTTAGCATGTATTTCATCCTAAGAATCACAAAGCACATTAAGTTATTATTCTATAAGCTTTTTCTTTCTGTGAGTAACTGAAGTAGATGAAATAATCTAACTTGAAGAGCCATTTATCTTTTCTGGATAGCATATACAAAAATGAGTCCTAATCAATAGATATCCATTGACAGGGGACAGAGCTGCCTTCTCAATAGTCTCTGCTACAGCTCTTCTACACATACTGTTCAATATGAACATCTCTGCACATGATACAACTAAAAAGTGAAAGGAGAGACTTAAACTGTCCATTCATTTATAAACACATTTATATTTTCCTTTTCCCTATAAGGAAAGACAAACTAAAATGATGTGACCTCTACCTTGTGAGCACACGGTAGCAATCTTGTATGTTGACCAAGACGAAATGCCTTCAAACAAAGTCGACACTGGTAGCCTGGAGCAAGCAGCTTACTATTCTTTGTAATCAGTAAGAGAGGCAATGACTTTACCACTTGTTTTGGTGTGTAAACATGGCTGAATGGGAATGAACGGAAATACATGAATGTTTATATGTGATTATAGATCAGGAAGTAATCAATAGCAGAGGTAAATAACCTCCATATAATAATGTAAACAAATCTAATATTTTCTCGAACTGAAGGTAATAAATCTCATACATTATAAAGTTAAAAAATCTACTGTATTGATGCTGAACAAGCTAGAACCAACTTCAACATCAACTTCACAAATAACAAAATTTAGTCATTTCAAATAAAAACGCTACCTGAAATTTTTTGATTGACACTTTTTAATGTCTATGAAACAAGACCAAAATTTTAATAAGAACCATATACTCAAATTATTTCAGTCTGAGCCAATACTTAAGCCATCTGGTAGGAAGTAAGGTGCACAGTAAGCCACATTAAATATTCCTAGCTACTACGATAAATTGGTAAATATGAATCTAGGAGGGAATTCACTTTTCCTTGGGATATGTGTTTACTACTTAGTATTGTTAGACTATGTTAATGTGATTTTAAAAGTACAAAACCCGGGAGGGGGCAAGATGGCAGAGAAGTAGGGAACTCCGTACATTGCACTCGCCCCCATATCTCACATGGAGAAGGCCTGAAGCCATAGGAACACTTACAGAATCCAGGAGTTTGGGAGAAAAAGGAGACAGAGTCCACTGAGAAAACCTTCTAGCGTGAGTGTGAACTGGGGAAGATAAAATCAGGCTGGGACCGGAGACACAGAGGGACAAGGGGCATCCCCCTCTGTGGAGAGTCTAGAGGGGAGAGTGGCCAAAACTGCTCAAGACACTGTCCCTGTTGCTGGAAAAGAGAAAGACCTCCACTCAGGACACAGAGGGATCCAGATTCCTGCTCTCCAGTTGACCCTAGGTGGGACGCAGGCCTCCCAGGCGACCCTTGGGAAAACTGCTCCCCCCTTGCCAGCTTGACCTGGAGGGGATGCGTGGCGCCCACACCTTTGTGCTTCTGGCTCGGCTGAATCCCTAGAGGGGAGGCAAAGGGCTTAAAACTGGGAGATTTGCCAGCGAGTTTGTGTTTCGGGCAACAGGACCCAGTGGGACCCAGTTTCCTGCTCTCCAGCTGACCCTGGGCTGGACACACTTGTCCCAGGCAACCCCCAGATGAAACTACTCCCTGCTTGCCAGCTCGACTTGGAGGAGATGGGAGCAGCGGCTTCTGGCTCAATCCCCAGCAGGAAGGCAAGAGGCTTGGACTTGCCCTGAGGAGCTCACCTGGGAGTTTATATTTCCAGCAATTTCAGTGGGGTGCGCGGACTGGAATCTGGAAACGAGGCCTGGCCTGGGATATAGAGCATGGCCCGCCTTGGCTGCGTCCCTGGCACAGGGGGTTTACACACCCAAAAAAGTGAGTTGCAGCACTTGGTTCAAGAAGGGACTGGAGCGCAGTCACTCTTCTCCCCACAACCATCAAGGCAGAATTCCCACCTGATGCATAGGATCAAACCATGCCCATCACTGCTAGAGAGCTGCCCTCTTCCTTTTTCATTTATTTATTTATTAAAAAAAATTATTATTATTATTTTTTTACCAGAGCCGGGGCAAGACCAACATGGATGCACTGCCCTGATTAATTCTGGTCACTGGCTTGATTAAACAGTCACATTTAATCCATTCTCTAGATGTAAATTCTACACCTACCTACCTTTTCATCTCTTTCTCTCTGGAGTGATCAGAATACATACTTTCTCTGGATAACACCATCATCATTTCTTTCACCTCTTCTCCAACCATATTCTACTCTTTCACTCTTTGAAAAAAACTTATTCCTTCTGCCTGTTCATTTCATTTCCAATTTCACCTCATCCCTGCCCTGTCATTTCTCTTTCTCTGTGCTCTTCAACTAGCACTGCATACACCCAGCTATTTATTTGTAGCTGGGAAATCTGGTTATAGGCTTTAAACTGTTCTTTGTCTATTGGGTTTCTTCTTTTTTCCTTTTCTTTTCTTCTTTTCTTCTTTTTTATGTATTTTTATTTCTTCTTATTCACCTTCCCTCCTTCCTCTTTTCTCTTTTCTTTTTCGTTTTCCCTTTCAGTTTGCATGTTTGTTGGATTTGTCTGTGCATTTGTGTGCCTTTGTTCCCTGTGTGTTTGTTTGTCTGTTTTCTTTTCCAGGGCTACCTCAAGAAAAAGCCAAAGTACACATGGTGGAGAGTCCCAAATACCACTACGAGTAGGAAAATAAAATAACCAAGGTCTCAACAAGAGAGACCAAGAAAAACCATTCAAAGAACACTTTCTGAATGGATAGGCCCTGGACAGTCAAAGAGCCTTCTTTGGTACAGCAGCACTCACAGGTGCAGAGAGCATAACAAGCTTTTAAAACTAACAAGAGATAGAAAGCTAACCAAAATGATGAAACGAAAGAGCTCTCCTCCAAAGAAATTCCAGGAAGAATCGACAGCTAAAGAACTGCTCAAAACAGATATAAGCAAAATAACTGAACAGGAATTTAGAACAATAATCATAAAATTAATTGCTTGGCTTGAAAAAGAATGGAGGACATCAGAGGAACTATGGCTATAAACACTATAGAGCTTAAATATAGTTATGATGAATTTAAAAATGTGATAAATGAGATACATAATAAAATGGAGGCGTTCAATGCACGGATTGAAGAGGCAGAAAGGAGAATAAGTGATTTAGAAGACATTATTATAGAAAAAGAAGAAACTGAGAAAAAAAGACATAAACTGATCCAGGAACATGAAAGAAGAGTTCAAAAGCTCAGCTATACAATCAAACGGAAAAATATCCATATCATAGGAATCCCAGAAGAGGAAGAGAGAGGGAAAGGTGCTGAAGGAGTCCTGGAACAAATTATAGCAGAGAACTTTCCCAACCTGGGGAGTGAACTAGACGTTGAAATTCAAGAGGCACAGAGAACTCCCCTCAGACGTAACTTGAATTGATCTTCTGCATGGCATATCGTAGTGAAAATGGCAAGATATAAGGACAAAGAGAGAATTTTGAAAGCAGCTAGGGAGAAAAGGGCCCTAAGAAAAAAAGGGAAACCTATCAGAGTGGTGACAGACCTATCTACTGAAACTTGGCAGGCCAGAAAGGAATGGCAGGAGATCTTCAATGTGATGAACAGAAAAAATAGGAAGCCAAGAATCCTCTATCCAACAAGCCTGTCATTCAAAATAGGAGAGATAAAAGTCTTTCCAGTCTTTCCAAATAAACAAGAATTGAAAGAATTTGTCACCATTAAACCAGCTCTACAAGAAATCCTGAGGGGGACTCTCTGAGGGAAATGTTGCAAGGAACCCAAGATGCTAGAGACACACCACAAGCATGAATCCCACAAATGACACTATGACTCTAAACCCATTTATTTCAATAATAACACTGAATGTAAATGGACTAAATGCCCCAAGCAAAAGACAAAGGGTAGCAGAGTGGATAAAAAAACAAAATCCATCTATTTGCTGTCTACAAGAAACTCATTTTAGACAGCAGGACACCCTCAGATTGAAAGTGAGGGGATGGAGAAATATCTATCATGCTACAGAAAGTCAAAAGAAAGCTGGTGTAGTTATTCTTATATTAGTCAAACTGGACTTTAAAGTAAAGACAGTAATAAGGGATGATGAAGTGCATTATTTAATAATTACAGGGTCTATCCATCAGGAAGAGCTAACAATTATAAATGTCTATGCACCAAATATGGAAGCACCTAAATACATAAAACAATTAATCACAAACAGAAACATTCTTATTTTTAAGAATGTGCTAATAGTAGGGGACTTTAATACTCCACTTACATCAATGGACAGATCAACTAGACAGAAAATCAATAAAGACACAATAGACTTGAATGACACATTGGACCAGATGGATCTCACATATATATTTAGAACTCTACATCCTGAGGCTATGGAATTCACATTCTTCTCAAGTGCGCATGGCACATTCTCCAAGATAGATCACAGACTGGGACATAAAAGCAGCCCTCAATAAATATAAAAGAACTGAGATCATACCATGCACATTTTCATATCAAAATGCTAAGAAACTCGAAATCAATCATAGGAAGAAGTCTGGAAAACCCCCCAAAACATGGAGGCTAAATAACACCCTACTTAAGAACAAATGGGCCAATCAGGCAATTAGAGAAGAAATTTGAAAATATATGGAAACAAATGAAAATGAGAATAGAACAATCCAAAATCTATGGGATGCAGTGAAAGCAATCCTAAGAGGAAAGTACATTGCACTCCAGGCCTATTTCAAGAAATTAGAAAAAGCACAAGTGAAAAATCTAACAGCGCACCTAAAGCAACTAGAGGGAGAGCAACAAGAGCACCCCAAACCCAGTAGAAGAAGAGAAATAATAAAAATCAGTGCAGAAATAAACAATATGGAAACCAAAGAAACAGTTGAATAGATCAATGAAACCAAGAGTTGGTTTTTTGAAAAATTAAACAAAATTGACAAACCTCTAGCCAGGCTTCTCAAAAAGAAGAGAGAGAGCACCCAAATAGACAAAATCATGAATGAAAATGGACTGATTACAACCAACCCCTCAGAAATATGAACAATTATCAGGGAATACTATGAAAAACTATATGCCAAGAAACTAGATAACTTAGAAGAAATGGACAAATTACTAAACACACACTCACTACCAAAATTCACACTGGAAGAGATAGAACCTAAACAGACCCATAACAAGTGAGGAAATCGAATCAGTTACCAAAAATCTCCCAACAAATAAGAGCCCTGGGCCAGATGGCTTCCCTGGGGAATTCTACCAGACATTTAAAACAGAATTAATACCTATTCTTCTCAAACTATTCCAAAAAATAGAAATCGAAGGACAACTTCCAGATGCATTTTATGAGGCCAGCATCACTTTGATTCCCAAGCCAGACAGAGACCTAGCAAAAAAGGAGAACTACAGGCCAATATCCTTGATGAATACAAATGCAAAAATCCTCAACAAGATATTCCCAAATCGAATTCAACAGCACATAAAAAGAATTATCCACCAAGATCAAGTGGGATTCATTCCTGGGCTACAGGGCTGGTTCAATATTTGAAGATCAATAAATGTGATACATCACATCAACAAAAGAAAAGACAAAAAGCATATGATCCTGTCAATAGATGCAGAAAAAGCATCTGACAAAATACAGCATCGCTTCTTAATAAAGACCCTCGAGAAATTCGGGATAGAAGGAACTTATTTAAACATCATAAAAGCCATCTTTGAGAAGCCCTCAGCTAACATCATCCTCAACAGGGAAAAACTGAGAGCTTTCCCCCTGAGATCAGGAACACGACAGGGATGTCCACTCTCACCACTGTTGTTTAACATAGTGCTGGAAGTCCTAGCATCAGCCATCAGGCAACAAAAGGAAATCAAAGGCATCAGAATTGGCAAAGAGGAAGTCAAACTTTCCCTCTTCGCAGATGACATGATACTCTACATCGAAAACCCAACAGACTCCACCAGAAGCCTACTAGAACTGATCCAAGAATTCAGCCAAGTTGCAGGGTACAACATCAACATACAGAAATCGGTCACATTTTTATACACCAACAATGAAGCAACAGAAAGAGAAATCAAGAAACTGATCCCATTCACAATTGCACAAAAAACCATAAAGTACCTAGGAATAAACCTAACCAAGGATACAAGAGATCTGTATGATGAAAACTATAGAAAACTTATGAAGGACATTGAAGAAGACATAAAGAAATGGTAAAACATTCCATGCTCATGGGTTGGAAGAATAAATATAGTTAAAA